>NW_015163113.1:676257-699936 GCF_001447785.1 Gekko japonicus | reverse complement strand
TCAAACACAGTTAATCAGTCACACAAATTGATCAGTCAATAGTACAATAGTACTATAGTATCTGGATGGGAGACCACCAAAGACGTCCATGGTCACTATGCAGAGGCAGACAAAGGGACACCACCTCTGAATGTCTTTTGCCTTGGGAACTCCATGGGATCACTGTAAGTCACTTGATGGAAGGGGGGGGGAAGCAAGCCAGAATCTGTGTATGTACCATGTTTAAGGGAAGCGTGTTAGCTCAGGAAATGCGGAGGGGTTCATAACATCATAGAGTTGGAAGGATCCTCCAGGGTCATCTAGTCCAATCCCCTGTGCAAGGCAGGAAATTCACAAATACCTCCCCCTCAACACCAGCAGTGACCACTATTCCATGCCCAGAAGATGGCAAAAAACCTCCAGGATCCCTGGGCCTGTAAGAAAGGGCCACAAGAACTAAGCACTGAGGCAACCCTTCCTGCCCTCCCTCTCATGATCTGCCTAAATTCACAGAATCAGCATTGCTGTCAGATGGCCATCTAGCCTCTGTTTGAAAACTTCCAAAGAAGAAGAGTCCACCACTTCCCAAGGAAGCCTGTGGTGTCCAAAACTGAACACAAAACTCTAGGTGAGGTCTAACCAGAGCAGAGCAAAGTGGTACCATCACTTTGCGTGATCTGGACACTATATTTCTGTTGATACAGCCTAAAATGGCCAGTATGGTATAGTGGTTAAGTGCACGGACTCTAATCTGGGAGAACTGGGTTTGATTCCCCACTCCTCCACTTGCAGCTGCTGATGTGACCTTGGGTCAGTTACAAGTTCTTTCAGAGCTGTTCTCTCAAGGGCAGTCCTCTCAGAGCTCTCTCAGCCCCACCTACCTCACAGGGTGCTTGTTGTCGGGAGAGGAAGAGAAAGGAGTTTGTAAGCCACTCTGAGGCTCTGAGTGAAGGGTGGGGTATAAATCCAATCTCCTCCTCCTCCTCCTCTTTTTCTTCTTCTTCTCGTCTTCATTTGCCTTTTTAGCAACCACATCACACTGCTGACTCATGTTCAATGTATGGTCTACTAAGACCCCTAGATCCTTTGCACACATACTACTGCTAAGGCAAGTCTCCCCCAACCTATAATCATGCATTTGATTTTTCCTGCTTAAATGTAGAACTTACATTTATCCCCACTGAAATTCATTAAATTTCTTTTAGCCCAGTTTTCCAGACTATCAAGATCATCCTGTATACTGACTCTGTCTTCTACCATATTTGCTACCCCTCCCAATTTAGTATCATCTGGAAATTTAATAAGCATTCCCTCTATGCCTTCATCGAAATCATTGATAAAGATGTTAAACAAAACAGGTCCCAGGACAGATGTTTGAGGCACTCCACTTGTCACTCCTCTCCAAGAAGATGAAAAACCATTCACAAGTACTCTTTGGGTGCAATCTGTCAACCAGTCACAGATCCACCTAACAGTTATAGGATCCAAACCACATTTTTTTCTAATTTGTCAACAAGAATATTATGTGAAACCTTATCAAAAGCCTTACTGAAGTCAAGATAAACGCTGTCTACAGCATTCCCCTGATCCAGCAAGGTAGTAACTTTCTCAAAAGTTAGTCTGACATGACTTGTTCTTAAGAAACTTATGCTGGCTCTTAGTAATCACAGCCATCCTTTCCAAATGCTCAAGGACTGTCTGTTTGATTATTTATTCTAAAACTTTCCCAGGTATAGACATCAAGCTGACAGGTCGGTAGTTACCCGGATCCTCCTTTTCCCCCTTCTTGAAGATGGGGACAACATTTGCCCACCTCCAATTGGGTTGCCAATATAAAATTCAGAAAGTCCTCTTTTTGTCATTGACCCACCAGTGTGACTGGTGAAATAGGGAGAAAAGGAGCATTTATTTGTAGAAATGTTTTCTATCGCAAGTGTGGTGCAGTTAGGTAAGTTAATGGCCTCTATCAAACCCTCTATCACACAAGCAGGAGCTGTGCAGGAGAAATCCAACCCACCTTCTCCTCTAGACCTGGCCGCTACCACAATGCTGCATTTCCTGCCTTCCTCTGCTCCAGTCTAGGATGTTATCCCTCATCTCCACTTCTCACAACAGCCCAGAGAGGAGAACTTTGTTTTGGTCATTGTCCCTTGGCTCACCTTGCCACAAAAAGAAAACCCCACAACACTTTCAGTAAACACACAGTGGCGTATGTGTGTTGCTGGGGAAGACAAATGACAAAGCCCGCTGCTGCTGTCATATACTAGCTACAGCAGTAGAACTGGGACTTCAGTGAGGTATAATGCCATAGAGTTTACCTTCCAAAGTGGCCATTTTCTCCAGGTGAACCAGTCTCCATTGCCTGGAGATCAGTTGTAATCCCAGAAGATCTCCAGCCACTATGTGACGTTTGGCGACACTATACAGCAGTCCCTCCTCCCAGACCGATCATGTGAGCATGGCCTTCAGACGTCTACCTGAAAGACTGGGCCTGATAGCACTACTGGTGGCAAGACTGACTGGAAATTCCCGTTGGTTACATTTCCCCTGAGTCCCTCTCTCCTCTTCCCTCTGACCCCTTGAACTCCAAGCCCGTTAGCCATTTGACAGACTAATACACAGAGAGAAATATTATCAAATATTACTGGTGTTTGTTTTCTTTCCCTTATTTATCTATCTAGAATAATAATAAGGATCTAATATTTCAAATGAATTAATACATGAATGCACATCCCTAGTAACAGCCCAACCATGAAGATGCCTTACACAGAGTCAGACCACTGGCTCATCAAGGTCACTATGGTCTACTTGGACTGGCAGTGGCTCTCCAAGTTCTCTAGAGGAGGTCTTTCCCATTATCTACTACCTGTTCCTTTTCAATGGAAATGCCAGTGATTAAACCTAAGCCTCTGCATGGAACGCAGATGGTCTCCCACTAAGCCATCACACAGTAGGATGGCTTTGCTCTCCCTGCTTTGCATGGGCAACCATGGTAGAGACATCAATCAGTTTCACCTTCTCTGGGGGGCCTGAAACATGGAAACTAACAGAACTGGTTTAAGTACTCATGGGAAGATCATGTCCACTTCTAAATAGCTAAGGCTCAATTTGATGGTGATACCAATCAAGGAGGAAGAACTTACTCATCTGGTTTTGCATATACCCAGTATGTCACTTCACCTGAGCCCTCACCTGTGCACATTAGCATGCCAGTGCCAAAACTACTGGAGTGATAGATGTCTACCATGCTAAGAGTAGACACACTGGTGAAGTGAGACATGTGAACAAGGCACCACACATGAGTACATAGGTAAGTTCCTATTAACTACCCAGCATCACCTTTAAATCAGGCTTCAAGTTATCATAACTATAGGGAAGAACAAAATATTAACTGGAGTTCTTAAGAGAGACAGTTGAAAAACATTTTGTTCAGGTGACAAGGACGTGGTCATAGGCTGAATATGAGGAAATGCTTTCTGCCTGCCTCCATATTGCCTATCATTTGTCATGGGGAGGCATATGAGGTTAAAAGTCCCTGGGAAGATTGCAGTCACATGAAACAAATCCATGGATTTAGTGATGACATGGCACAGCAAAGCATAGTACCCCAACCTTCCACTAGATGTAGAATTACAGAATCATAAAATCACAGAGTTGGAAGGGGCCATACAGGCCATTTAGTCCAACCCCCTGCTCAATGCAGAATCAGTCTAGAGCATCCCCGACAAGTGTTTGTTCAAGCACTACTTAAAGACTGCCAGTGAGGCATTTTAGGCCATTCTGGGCAATCTATTCCTGCCTGGAGCATGAAGTGTAGGGTATAGGCCACGAGATAAGGTCATACAACTATGGACTGACATGCAGCCAGGAATAGAAGTATATCCTGATTTCATATCCTAGTGTGAATTTTGTGAGGCATCTAAACTCTCTTCAGAACCTGGGATTTCAGGAATTTTGCATTGTCTATAGTTGGGAAGTAGTCTGCTAACCATCACAGAAGGCATGGTAGAAAATGCAGTGGAATAGCTGAAAGATATTTCTCTTTCTGATCAGGTATTAGAATTGACAGGAAGTGCCAACTAAGACTAACGTGTGTGGTTGCATTTTGTTAATAAAATGGAAATCAAAACATTTGTTGCACTGCCTGAAACTTCACAATTGAACTCCTGAGGCTCAGATAAATTTACTGTTTCCTGTAGGTCATTTTCTTCTGTTTTAGAAGGAAGCAAATTAAACAAAACTTTAAAGTTTTTACATGAAAAGAAAATACAAAATCCATTTTAAAGAAGCATCAGGTATGAGAAAGCAACCTGCCTTATTCCTCTCCTCTACGTGGGTGAGGCAGATTATAGCTTTCATTCTGACACCTGGAATTTATCAGAATGCACCACAAGATCTCACAAATGTTGCTCTCCTTTCCTCTGACAGGTTGTTTTTCCACATCATTTACATTTTTCAAACAACTCTTTCAAAAAAGAAAAGGAATGATGACTGTTTTCAGATGGAAAAAACATGGATCTAGTTCAACGATCCAGGAAAGCTATAATTTTGAGAAGAAATCCTCTTGCATTATCTTACAGAACATCAGTCCTAGAATCTATGGGGGAAATCCAAACAACAGCAACAATACTAATAGCCTGTATCCTGTTCACTGAAGAAAGATCCACTTAAGTTGGAGAAAGGCTCTTTATGCTGTAGCAAGGCTTCAAAGTGCTCAGTGGTATGGCAGGATGTAGGTGGATGTCATCCCTTTCATTGGAAAAGACAATAATGCTAGAAAAAGTTGAAGACTGCTGGAAAAGAGGAAGACCCAACATGGGATGGCTTGATTCCATACTAGGAGTGTGCAAAAAAAAGGTATTTTGGGGTTTGGGTATATTTAACCCAAAAAATATTGGTATTTTCTGATATTCCCAAATGATGTTTTGTGGTAGAGGCACCAAATTTGCAGCATAGCTGCCGGTGCCTCTCCTAAAAAAAACCCCCAAGTTTCTAAAAGATTAGACTAGGGCCCCCCCAAAGATGGTGCCCCCATCCTCCATTGCTTTCAATGGAAGGAAAAAGGTGTTTAAAGGGCTCGCAGTCTCTTTAAATGCCTTCTCCAAGCCACGTGACTCCTTGGCAAGTGAACTCTGAAGGTGTCTGAAGGGCTTGCAGTCCCTTTAAACACCTTCTCCAAGTTGTGAGTTTACCCAGAAGGCATTTAAAGAGACTGTGAGCCCTTTAAATGCCTTTGGAGTTCACTCACTGTGGAGTCACACAGCTTGGGAAGGCATTTAAAGGGACCACAATTCGTTTAAACACCCTTTAAGTTTGGTTATCCAGTCGTCCTAAAAATCCCAAATATTTTTGGGCCTTTTAGGGCTGGACCATTTTGGATAGCCGAAGAATAACCCAAATCTATATCCAGCTGAAACAATATCCAGAAAATACTGATGAGGTATTTTTTCAGCTCAAATTTAGCTGAATGCACACTTCTATTCCATTCAGGAAGCCAGAGCCCTCAGTTTGCAAGACCTGAGCAAGGTTGTTAATAATAGGATATTTCAGAGGTCATTATGGGTCGCCATAAATAAAAAATGATTTGACAGCACCCATCACTTCTATCAAATCTATAGGAAATTTACCTAACATTTCTGGGAAGACTTTGCTATTTGTGTTATTTTTAAAAATCATGCTGTTTGGTATATTTCTAAGTCTATGTTTTCAATGTCATGTTGTACATGAGTGCTTTTGTGCAGCCTCGTTGGAGTCATATTCCCCCATATATACACATCATTTAATTACTTGACCCAACCATCTATGTTTGGATTGATTTTCCCTACTATGAAGATACAAAAACAGCTTTGGAGTGGTAGAAAAATTAAACTTGACCTCCACAGCTGTAGGTTGGGGGGGGGGTTCACTCTTTTTTTTGTACAAACAAGCAGTACTTTCTGTCAGTGTTTGAAATTATCTATTTATTTTGAAAATGTATCTGTTGCCTGTCCAGAGAACCCGCTCAAGGCAGCAGCTCTGAGATGACCTGATCCTATTTGTCATCACTGATGTGGCTTCCTCTCTGCATGAGGCCTGAGGTAAATGTCCTCGTTGCCCTTCTTTAAAGAGAACTTACTACTTCTGTATTCTCACTTGCTTGCTACAGCACATAACTGAGAGCTCAGAGAGCTGTAGTCTGGGGCTGATGCCCAATGCAGACCCCAATGCAGAATTGCCCTGGCTCTGTCTTCAGGACCCTATTTAGACTGCTTCACCTAACAATCAACTATTTAAATGTTCAGGGGAATTCTCTACCTCCCCCATCTAAATCACAAGTACACACGAGAAGAGCTAAACCATTATCTTGGATTGTAGGCCTCATCTCACTCTCAGGATCCAAGAACAACATCAGGTGAGCTTTTATTAACTATTTACAGAATTAAAAGAGTCATCATTTAGTGGAACAGAGAAAGAAACAATAAGCTTTGCTTTGGCCAGATTTCCTACTGAGAAGCCTTCTAGGGACTCTTGGCTGCCAACTCCAGGCTAGTAAATTCCTGAAGATTTGGGGGTGAAGCCTGGGAGACTGGTGTTTGGGAAGAGAAGGGAACTCAGCAGAGTTTTATTTATTTATTTATTTATTGTTATGCTTATATCCCACCCACCCACCCCTCAATGTAGGCTCAGGGCACAGAGTCCACTCTCCAAAGGAGCCATTTTCTCCAGGGGAACTAATCTCTGTAGTCTCTAAATTGACAACCCTAACTCATGGCAATACACTTCAGGTAAACCTATGTCAAGTGACAGTATCTTCCCACTTTTATGTAGGGACATTTTTTTTTTTGGCCTTTTGCTTAGAAACTAGGGTTGCCTCCAGGTGGGGCTTCGAGAGCTCCCGCTTTTACAACTGATCTCCAGCTGACAGAGATCAGCTCCCCAGGAGAAAATGGCTGCTTTGAAGGGTGGACTCTATGGCATTGTACCATGCGGAGGCTCCTCCCCTCCCCAAACCCCGCCCACTCCCAGATCCACCCTAAAGTCTCCAGATATTTTCCAACCCAGACCTGGCAACCCTATTAGGAACTCTGTAAGTTGCCATGTCCATTAATGCCATGGCATAAATAAATTAAAAACAGTAGCCACAACAAAACCCCATAGAATCATCACAGTGGAAATCGCACTAATTATCTTTCTACCCAGGAGCATCAGTTAAAAACCAGAAAGTCTCCTTATCACTTGTCTTCTAGGTGGGAAGTTGACAGCCTCAACTTAATGATGCTAGAACAGTGCTATCATCAAGGACTTGGCATCTGGAGGCCAGTTGCCATTTAATAAAACGTAAAGCCTCCGGTAATACAGAGTTACGTGGAACATCATGTCTTTCATGAATCACGCAAAAGGTCCTAAAGTGATTTTAATCTCAAGCCTGCATAATTGGAAAAGAGTAGTAAGTAGAAGTCTTGGGGGGGGGGGGGACAGTGTGGAAGCATTTGTCTCTTAAAGAACACTGACTTCCTGAAGATACGGGAATATTTTCCTGTCCTAGAGCAAGAGAACTGCGGCAAAGCTGACTAAAGAACGACAGTTGGAAGAAGTGTACAAAATAGCCCATCCTTTGAAGAACTTTTTAGTACTGACATTTGCTAACAAGGAATCTTAAAATGCTCATTAATCTACACAACGATTGTAGACAGCAGGTAAGCATTTTCCTCTCATTTTACGTGTTACTGTGACTATTTTGCAGATGACAAACTCAAGGGAAGAGGGAGCAGTCAGAACAAGCGGTCTGTCAAGGACAGAACCCTTGGATGCTTCCTGCTGCAGTTCTCCCTCACACTCATAATTCACAAAACAACACTTTTCTCATTTACTATTATGTGTTCATTTACAAAAATTATATCCTGCCTTTCCAAGGGCCGCCAAGGTGGCTAGCAGTTTAAAACAGACATGATAAAATACATTTAAAAACCAATAAAATGAACCCCTCTCCCAACATATCTCATTAAAACAACTTTTAAGTGACTCTAAAAACAGAGTTAAAATACATTTAGGCCCCGGTCGCACAAGAGGTTTTGGGCAAACGGGCATGATCCCACCACAACATCTGGGAAGCGTTGCGTGCTAGTTCCCGATCCGGCCCTTCCGCCGAAAACCCCGCAGCAAAAATGAACTACCTACTGAGGTGGTTCATCCGGGAAGTCCGCATCAAGGCCGGCCGTGGGATCGCCGGTGCATCCTTCCGCCGGCGCATCCCCGGCTCCTGGCCGAACTGCACATGCTCACACATGCGCAGTTCGGCAGCCTCCCCCTCCCTACCGTGTCTTCCTCCATGGCATCTGATTGTACCGGGGAGCAACGGCGCCACGGCTCAGGGGATCTGTGGGATCCCGCCGCGGCGTCTCTATTTTGGTGCGGCTCTAATTAGCCGCACTTTGGCCGGTGTTTTCCCTGCCATGTGGCACGGACCATAAAACAGTTAAAATACATACGGAACATAAAACTTTGGTTAGGAAGGAGGGACAACTGCAGGAATTCAGGAATGCTAAACGAAACAAAAAAAAGTCTTCATCTGCTGCTGGAAGATGGCCGCAGAAGGGGACAGACGAATCTCCTTGGGGAGAGAGTTCCAGACCTTCAGTGCCATGATCAAGAAGGCCCTCTCCCGGGTTGCCACCCACCTAATCTCAGAAGGGAGGGGCACCTGAAGCAGGGCTTCTGAAGATGACCATAACAGTCAGGCGGGTTCATAAGGGACTAGGCAGTTCTTCAGGTACGTTGGGCAGTTGACATGATCACTCCCAGGTACCCTTATCAGGTGTTAGAGTCCAGGTAACCCTTTGGTTTACTGAGGGGCTGCAGGCTACTCTCAACAAGAGAGCGCCATCTTGGTGAAGTGGTTAAGAGCAGCAGCACTCTAATCTAGGAGAACCCGGTTTGATTTCCCACCCCTCTACATGAAGCCAGCTGGGTGACCCTGGGTCAGTCACAGTTCTCTCAAAGCTGTTCTCTCAAGGGCAGTTCTCGAAAGAGCTCTCTCAGCCCCACCTACCTCACAGGGTGTCTGCTGTGGGGAGAGGAAGGGAAAGAGATTGTAAGCCACTCTGAGACTCCTTTGTGTAGTGAAGAGCAGGGTATAAAATTTCTTCTTCCTCCTCTTTCTTTGTCTTATTCTTCTTCCTCCTCCTCCAATGCCATGCTAACGTCGCCAACTCTCCTGCAGGTAGGGGAAACAACAAGCACAGGTAGGGAGGTTGTTAGGTAGAGGGGTAGCCTAATAGAATCCCAATCCTGTCTCTCAATCCCAACATTACGTATACAGCTTCAAAACTGGTAGCATTCTAGATGGGGCACCAAGCTAATGGGACATTCTCCCCTGGCTTCTTCCCAGTACAAGAGGCCAGAGATCCCAGTCTTCTCTTTGGGTAGCTTTCCCTGCCTTGGTACAACTAGATGGGAGCCAACCAGTTCTGGTTCAATTTGTCTTCCTGTTATACCCAGGGTGCTGGATCTTCTAGACTGCTGAGGTGCAGGCTGCAAGTCCGGCAAGCTAAGAGCCACAGCCCAAGAGCCCTTTGGTTCTTGCCCTTTAGCATTCCCCAAGGGCTCGCACCCCAGGCACTAGCCTAGTCTAAACAGATATATTTTTTTGCTGTCAAATCACAGCTGACTTATGGTGACCCCATAGTGTTTTCAAGGCAAGACATTCAGATGTGGTTTGCCATTGCCGGCCACTGTGTAAAGAGACCCTGGTATTTCTTGTTGGCAGGGCTGCCAGCCTTCACATAGTAGCTGGAGATCTCTTGGGATTACAACTGATCTCCAGGTGACAGAGAACACTTCACTAGGAGATAGGGTTGCCAGGTCCCTCATGGCCATGGGGGCAGATTTGGAGAGGGTGAGTTGCCAGATCCAGGTTGGGAAACTGCTGGAAATATAGGGATCTCAGCAGGGTACGATGGTACAGAGTCCACCCTCCACAGCATCCATTTTTCTTCTGTAATTTCAGGGGATCCCCAGGTCCCAACTGGAGGTGGGCATCCATACTAGGAGAAAATGGCCACTTTGGAAGGCAGACTCTATGGCCTTATACTCCATTGAAGTCTTTCCTCTCCCCAAAACCTACCTTCCTCAGGCTCCACCATCAAAATCTCCCAGTATTTCTCAGCCCAGAGTGGGCCACCCTATTTGGTGGTCTCCCATCCAAATACTAACCAGGGATGACCTCAATTAGCTTTTTAGAACTGACAAGATTGGGCTACCCATGTCAGGGCCTAAACAGAATACCTGCAGGGGAAAGGCCCAGTAACTCAGCAGAGATGGTGTCTTCACTCTGTCTATCAAGTTCAGAGCCTGCTTCCAGCCCATCCTTCTCCCTCCAACCCAGATACCAGCCCTTGTCTAAATAGGAGCTTAGCCATATATCGCACAGGTCACAGGTGGGTAGCTACCTCCTCATCTATAGAACACTGTCATCTTGGCTGCTTGCCCAGTGCTTGATTTTAGTTTCAGGCACCAGGTAACATAGTTTTTGTTTACCCAGACATTTGGCTTAATTGATTTCCACACACACCCTTTCTTATTCCCTCCACCACAGGCCTTGAATTCAGAGTATTTGAGCCTTTTTACCCGGTTCTGTGGTGGTTTGGTTTTATGCTGCTACACTGTACTTATTGTAACTGGATAGTATTTTGGTCTTTCATTTGAGGTATGTCATGAGGGTTTAAGTAAGAAATGGAAGGTCACACACAGGCAGGAGCACATGGAGAAGTAGAGACAATGTGAGGAGCAAAGCCAGAACTGAACAGGGCAACACCTAAGAAAGCTTGATCAGTCAGAAAAGAAACAGATGAACAGATGGGCTGTGGCTCAGTGGTAGAGCATCTGCTTGGCATGCAGAAGGTTCCAGGTTTAATCCATGGTATCTCCAGTTAAAAGGATCAGGTAATAGGTGATGTGAATGACCTCAGCCCAAGACCCTGGAGAGCAGCTGCCAGTCTGGAGTGGACAATACCAGGACAGAACAGGGTAATTGCAGAGAATATCTACAGCCACTGGAGCCATGCAGCAGACTCCTGCATTCCAGATTGGTAGCACTTTGTTTGCTTCTCCTATTCCAGAAAGTAGATCAGAATGAAATTACTTTATGCTGAATCAGACCATCAATCTATCAAAGTCTGTATTGTCTGCTCCATTGGGCAGCAGCTTTCCAGGGTCTCAGGCTGAGATCTTTCCCGATCCTATTGACCAGAAGTGTTTGGAGACTGAACTGAAGACCTTCTGCCTGCAGGATATGTTCTAGCACTGGGCAATGGCCCCCTCCTTATTCCAAAGTGAAAGCAACGGAAGGCAAGTAATGTTAACTGTAGGGTTAGCCTGAAGTATCCTGGGATTGCCCTTTAGGGCTCCGGAAGCTTGAGACACCAAAGCAATGAAATATACATGCATATCTACTGAGACCAACTTTGCTTCCCAGGCTGTTTCCCGAAATAGAATTTGGGCATTGTAAACTGGCAGTAACCTTGTTAAGCAGACCAGGCTCATCTTAACTGGCTCGTTTCCTTTCATGTTGCAAAAGATGTGCTGAATGTGATTTTCATCTGGGGAATGCAATTATCTCACGAGGGCCTGGACAATTGGAAAGGGGCAGACATAAACATTCCATCAATAGTCTTTTCACTGGTGGAGGCCATGGAAGAAACACTCGCCCCGGATGATCTTTCCTGGCTGATGAATATGGATATTTTCTATAGGAATGGCTTGAACTCGGATATCCTTGTTAAGAAGCTGGCTGCAGCTCTGACTTTCTGGTGGTTAAAAAAATAAATAAATCTTATAACTAAATTGTTAACTGCTGGAAATAAAAACCCATGAGGAAAACGTCAATAAACTGACACTACAGCTTTATGCTGTGAAAAAGAGAAAGCATTTGAGAACTCCAGTTATTTCCTAATGCTTTAGTCTCTGTTCTCAGAATTCTGAACAGTTGCAAATTGAAGTGCTCTTTAAAACTTAAAGTGCACCATTAATTTTAGATTACAGTACACGGCAAAGGACCAGAACTTTCTTCATTTCCAACCCAAAGAGCTCTTGAAAATGTAGCATGCCAAAATGACTTTAAATCATTCGCTCTCTCCTGCCAACTCAAAAACCATGGGTGCTTTTTATTGTGCTCCAAAGAGAAAATGTTAATACACAAATGGAGGCTGGGGCCAAAAGCCTGTACCTTTGAAGAAGGAATCATGTGAGTCAATAACAACCTTGGAATTTGCATGAGAAATTTCAAAGTGGCTTTTCAAATAATGAGAAGTGACACCCAAATGTTTCAACCAATTTAATGCTTCATATACAAGATTAACACACAAAATTACAATTAGAAACTGAAAAATATAAAATGACATTTATATTAATAATGGCAAGGATCTGGCTTAGATACCCATGGGCACAAGGAGGGGGGCAATTTTCAACATAGGAGGCTTGGATTTCCTCCCCTCCACGCTATTCGTGCCCCCCCCAGCAGCATTTTGGGGGATATTTGGACTGCTGTGGGAGGGAGGAATTAGCAAAATTCACAACCTGCTCCCCGTGCAACCACGGAAATCTAGGTGGTATCCAACCCAATTAAATATAATAATATTGAAGACCTCAAAAAATAAACTTCCAAGAATAGATTCCATAGCCACAATCTATGGACACTTTTACGATGCGGTCACATGTGCCAGATAAAAGGGGGGGAAGCGAGGCTATTTTCTCTGGAGGAATTTGACCCGCAGTTGTGAGATTACACCTCCCTTTGAAGATGTTGCAACAGCCCGTCAGTGTGTGATCAGACACAACTGTGGGTGAGTTATTTTTTTGCGCCATTTGTTTCCCATGTGCTTAAATGAGGAATCAATGAACCACACCTCCACACAGAGGGCTCCCTACAGAGTTTGTGATGATGTGCATGCTGCAAAGGGAGAAAAAAACAATGGCACAGAGTCAGGATGGCCTGAGAGCACGCTGGAGTAATCAGACAGGGGCAAGTCTGTCCATGGCCCATTGCAACCAGTTTACTACCGGATTTTCCCCGGTGTCTTTTAACTCCGCTTCTGCAGCGGAGCAGAATGGGTTGCTGACAGCTGCAGGACGGTTCCCAGATGTTGTTGTCTGATCGCTCCCTTTAAATCCACCCAGCATTCTCACCTATGTCAGGTCTAATTGTGCGAGTGATCGCAGCCTTAGTTGAAAGTAATAACTCAGTGGGATTTACTTTTAAGTAGAATTGATTAGGATTGCATTGTTGATCAGCAAACTTAAGACTGGTACAGAGCATAACTATGTTAGGTAAAACCATCACAAGAAATAATTGACTGGCCTTTGTATTCAGCTTAATAAAACTTTCTTACATTTATCACTAGGAGTAGGAAAGAGCAAAAGTCTAGTCCTTAAGGACTAACAAAATTTGTGGCAGGGTATGAGCTTTCACGAGTCACTGCTCACTTCTTCAGATACCTGAGGTTAGGGATTTCGCCTATTGGTTCACTAACAATGTATTTCTCTTGCCTCTTCAATCTGCCTATTTGCAGAGCTTATATGCTAGCCCATTTTAATGTATTGCCTTCTGCAGTACTTCATGGTAGGTTTCAAAAGATTCCATATGCACAAAGGGTATGCAACTGTGGCAGGAATGAAGTAGAAAATATTGAACATGTCTTTTGCACTGTACCTACTATTCTGACATTCATACTATTTATTTAGATTGGTTATTATTGGATCTAACAAGCCAGTCTGATGAAGATAAGACCCTTTATCTTCTGTCCACTTAAATGCTGTAATTATTGAAATGGTGGTGAATTTTCTGTATCTGGCTTCTAAAAGGAGAGATATGTATTAGGATTTCATTTTCCTCCTGTTTGTTTTTTCATTAATCTGCTTTAATGTGCCAATAAAGGTTGTTGTTGTTTGTTGTTGACTCACAAAAGCTCATACCCTGCTTGCTCTTTTCTATTGCTACAGACAGACTAACATGGCTACCCATCTGGATTTATCACTAGGGTTAGACTCCATAGGGGAGGGAAAGCAGCACAGTATAGCTTCCTCTAATCAGATCTTGGAAGTCAAGCAGGGTGAGTACTTTGATGGGAGACAACCAAAGAAGACTGCAAATGAAGGTGTTTGCAAACCACATTAGCCTTGAAAGCCCCTTGCTGGGGTCACCAGAACTCAGCTGTGACTTAACAGCATGTACATACATACATAGATCCCATGGACTTTTCCCACTAAGATGGTATTTTCCTCCAGCAGGAGGAGATCTGAACCACTAGAGAAGACATTGAAGTAGAGGAAGGCTCTTTGTGCTGGAAGAAATTCTACTGCTGATGGAAAAGTTCTGTAGAATCAACCCCACCCCCCAATTGTAGAATACCCCAAATTTCCATCCAGTTTGGACTTCCACATTGTTTGGATTGCTATGAAGATATCATTAGTTCCAATCAAAATAACAGTTTTCAGGGAGGTAATACAATCATCGAACCTTTTTCCTCCCGAACAAGTCGTATCTGAGAATTTTTGAAAAATAATGTCCCTGTGTAACTTCGAGAAAACAAAATAGCAGTACTATATTAACTGTGAGAAACTATCTAAAAAGTTTCTTATGTTCCAATAAAACATACCCGGGTAATGTTGCATATTGTTTTTAGTTCAACAAGCATGACAACTGTATTAACTCTTTGAAAGATAAGCATTTTCTCGCTTCGTCTCCCATTGTCTATATTGATCTGGAAGTGTTAGAATCTGATAACAGGCCTATAGCAATGTTGTTGGATATTGTTTATCTCCAGCATACAGGGTACACATCAAATCTGTAAATTTCCTGTATCACACTAAAGATATATCACAAGGAAGAAATGTGGAAAAGTGACTCATAAGTCATAACTCTTAACAAAGCTGCACAACTGAAAGAAAGAGAGCAAGAGACTGTGCTTGGGTTTCTTCAGTGACTGTTCCATGCCTTTGGAACAGACTCTCAAAAGAAATTAGGGGGCCTCTACCCTCTTGACTAACTTGAAAGCCTATAAAACAGAACTCTTTGGAAGTGTCAGAGTCTATGCCACTGGAAATAGGTGCATAGGGCATTTTATGGAGGTGGTTTTAAATCCTCCACATGCGTTTTATTAACGTTATGTTTCGATGTTGTTAATTGTGAGTTTCTATGATTTTATTGTATTTTTTTTTGTTAACCTGCCTTTGGTCTTGACTTGGTCAGGTCATCTGCCTCTTAGTGGTGTCTGGAAAGAAGCAGCAGTGTCAAGTTGTTGTGAAGATGGCTGCTGGAGTTGTTACACTTTGGGTTTTTGGGCCCAGGTTTTTCAGTTCCTTCACACGCAGCTGGGATCAGTTCTTTCTGAGCCTAGGGGGAATCTTCCTAAGTTCCCATGATAGCATCAGAAAAGATCAGCCCTTCTGTTGTTGTAAGAACATCCTTCATTGATGGTGAGCGTTGCCTGCCTACAGCTGGACAGCTAGCTGACATCTACTGAAAAACAAGAACATTAGCAAGCCGGCTGATCCGAAGGGCGTATGTAAGACTTGTATGCTGAAGACCTCTATGGGCCAATTGCACGAATCAGCTCTGTGGGAAAACCCAGTTCCGAGGCTGCTATGGTGGCACCAGTGTGAAAAGAGTGCATGCCAAAATCTGAGGGGAGAAGCCACAAAGCCATGATGCCAGCTCGCATACCACTGACAAACCTTGAAAGGCAAGACCTGTTGGCATGCACAACGAGAGTTCAGGAGCGGAAGGAGCTGGAGATAGTCAAACATAGAGTGGACCAGGCAGGGTTGACCTGATGGAGCCGAACAGCTCTAAGTGCTTCCAAAAATCGTCTCACAGATGTTTGGGGGATCAAAATCGTTGCTGGCCCTCAAACTACTTCAGGAAAAGTGATGAGAATTGGCCTGGCTCCCAAGCCCTTGCCGATGCCTGCCCCGGAAGCAGTTGGCTGCCGCTATGCTGATCTAGCCCATCAAACATGCAGAGGGTGCCTTGAAGGTGGTGGAACTGGTGCCTCACTGTACCACAGAAGCCATGAAAATCTGGGACAACTCAGGTCTCAGCAGCAGCAGTCTGTTATAGAGGACAGGCAGACAGGCAAAGCCATGGGACTGTCTGCAGCCCTGCCCCACCTGACGCAAGCCTGGCATGCAGGACGGGTGACCTTCCACCAGCCCTACCCCTGCTCTTTTCCATGCAGCCTGCCAGGCGCATACCACGTGGCTGCCTGAAGCCCCCCCCCCTTGCCCCTGAGATCACAAAGTCAGCAACAGGGTAAGTCCTGGCCACAGCTTCTTCTTCGAAGGTTTCTTCTGTCATCCTTTCATTTCTTCTGTATAGTTCCTCAGTGTATTGTTCCTTTCCCCCCCTTTGGCTGGAATTTGTGTTTGATTGGTTGAATTGTATTTGTTGCATTGTTTTGAATCAATTTGATGGTTTTATTGATTTGCTTTTAGACAAATGGAAAAATGAGGACATGTTTGAAATAAATAAAGTCAAAATGGGCCTTCACATGTACTGAGAACTGAATCTGTGATTCAGTATAAAAACATGCAAAAGGTTGATCAAACATCAGAAAATATCACACACACCACACAAATATTCTTAAATGTTACTTTTGCTGAGCCACAAAATTTTAGCAACATACTGAGCAATATCTGGAGTCTTGCTTTCTTTTTCTCATTTCATATTTGCTATGTTGATATGGAAACAAAAGACACATTGCAATTTGCTGGCACATTTATGAGTCTATGTCAAGAACCTTGTCATAGAGTTTTGGCAATCCCTCAACAAACTGTGCTCAAGTGAATTGTAGCGTTGCCATGGATGAGATGCGTACATGTGCTGAGGTGCATCTGTGACAGTTTTCTTTAAAAAGCTTTGAAAAACTTGCAGTGAAAGGGAAAGAAACATCTGGTTGGGAAGTGTGCATCCATTTACAGTCTTGCTGAACTGGGTGCTAAATCAAAGGTTCTGAAATATCATTCTAGACTTTGGAGCATGGACAGAAATCACTCTGAATGAACACACACTAGATGATCCATCTAGTTCAGTGCTCTCTGATCTCCAGGGTCTCAGGTGGTGGAAAGTGTTTCGTTTTCTAAATGCAGAAGCCTGGGATTAAACCTGGGATCTTCTGCATATGAAGCATGTTCTCTATCGCTGAGCGAAAAGCAGAAAATTATCTCTCAGGAAGTTGTCCTCACGCATTCCAAGAACTCAATAACAGCTACATTCAGCAACATATTCAACCACAGTCCCTATTGCTCATGCCATGTTAGTTAGGTTTTTCCCGGACCACAAGCCTGAACTCTCCCAAAGTCCATAACTCACACCTATACACGTCAAAGGCAAATCCTGTTTCATGTACATTGATGCTTAGCTGGCTATGAATCATCCTAGAAAAGAGATCTTAGACCTGAGTGGAAAGCTCACTGAAAACATTACTCTGTAAAATACTTTGTATGCTTTTGTTGTTGTTCAGTCGCACAGTCGAGTCCGACTCTTCGCGACCCCATGGACAATCTCCCGCCAGGCTCTCCTGTCTTCCGCCGTCCTCCGAAGTTGGCTCAATTTCATGTTCGTTGCATCGCTGACACTGTCTAACCATCTCATCCTTTGCCGTCCCCGTCTTCTTTGA
Source organism: Gekko japonicus (assembly GCF_001447785.1). Classification (NCBI taxonomy): domain Eukaryota; kingdom Metazoa; phylum Chordata; class Lepidosauria; order Squamata; family Gekkonidae; genus Gekko; species Gekko japonicus. The sequence continues at coordinate 682,306 of NW_015163113.1, read as the reverse complement.
CCTTCAATCTTTCCCAGCATCAGGGTCTTTTCCAGTGAGTGCTCCCTTCTTATTTGGTGGCCAAAGTATTTGAGCTTCAGTTTCATTATCTGGCCTTCCAGGGAACAGTCAGGGTTGATTTCTTTGAGGATTGACTGATTTGTTCTTCTTGCAGTCCAAGGGACTCTCAAGAGTCTTCTCCAGCACCATAGTTCAAAAGAATCTATTCTTCGGCGCTCGGCCTTCCTTATAGTCCAACTCTCACAGCCATACATGACTACTGGGAATACCATTGCTTTGACCATGCGGACTTTTGTTGGCAGGGTGATGTCTCTACTTTTTATCATGCTGTTTAGGTTCGCCATCGCTTTCCTCCCAAGGAGCAGGCGTCTTTTAATTTCATGGCTGCAGTCACAGTCTGTGGTGATCTGGGATCCCAGGAACGTGAAGTCTGTCACTACTTCCACGACTTCCCCTTCTATTTGCCAAGGAGTGATGGGGCCGGATGCCATGATCTTAGTTTTTTTGATGTTGAGCTTCAAGCCCACTTTTGCGCTCTCCTCTTTTACTCTGAGCAAGAGGCTCTTTAGATCCTTTTCACTTTCAGCCATTAGAGTGGTATCATCTGCATATCTGAGGTTGTTGATCTTTTCCCCAGCAATCTTAATTCCCGCTTGTGATTCATCCAGGCCAGCATTTCGCATGATGTACTCTGCATATATATTAAATAAGCAAGGTGACAGTATACATCCTTGTCGTACTCCTTTTCCTATGCTGAACCAATCAGTTGTTCCGTATCCGGTTCTAACTGTCGCTTCTTGGCCCTTATACAGGTTTCTCAAGAGACATGTGAGGTGGTCTGGTACTCCCATCTCTTTAAGGACCTGCCATAGTTTGTTGTGATCCACACAGTCAAAAGCTTTAGCATAGTCAATGAAGCAGAAGTAGATATTTTTCTGGTACTCTCTTGCTTTCTCCATAATCCAGCGAATGTTGGCAATTTGATCTCTAGTTCCTCTACCTCTTCGAAACCCAGCTTGTACTTCTGGTAGTTCTCTATCCACGTACTGTTGAAGCCTAGCTTGTAGGATCTTGAGCATGACCTTGCTAGCGTGTGATATGAGTGCAATTGTGCGATAGTTTGAACATTCCTTGGCATTGCCCTTCTTTGGGATTGGAATGTATACTGATCTTTTCCAATCCTGTGGCCACTGTTGCGTTTTCCAAATTTGCTGGCAAATGGAGTGCAGAACTTTAACAGCATCATCTTCTAAGACTTTGAATAGCTCAGCTGGAATACCATCACCTCCACTAGCTTTGTTGTTAGTAATGCTTTCTAAGGCCCATTTAACTTCACATTCCAGGATGTCTGGCTCAAGGTCAGTGATTATACCGTCGTGTTTGTCAAGGACATTGAGGTCTTTCTTGTATAGTTCTTCTGTGTATTCTTGCCATCTTTTCCTAATCTCTTCTGCTTCTGTTAGGTCCCTACCGTTTTTGTCCTTTATCATGGCCAGCTTTGCATGGAACGCTCCCTTGATTTCTCCAACTTTCTTGAAGAGATCTCTAGTCCTTCCCATTCTATTGTTTTCTTCTATTACTTTGCACTGTTCATTCAGGAAGGCCTCCTTATCTCTCCTTGCTGTTCTCTGGAAATCTGCGTTCAGTTGGGTAAATCTTTCCTTTTCGCCTTTGCCTTTCGCTTTCCTTCTTTCCTCTGCTATTTGTAAAGCCTCATCAGAAAGCCATTTTGCTTTCTTGCATTTCTTTTTCTTTGGTATGGTGGTGATTGCTGCCTCCTGTACGATGTCACGAACCTCTGTCCATAGTTCTTCAGGCACTCTATCTATCAAATCCAGACCCTTGAATCTATTCTTCACCTCTACTGTATATTCATCAGGGATGTGATCTAGGTCAAACCTGAATGGCCTCATGGTTTTCCCGATTTTCTTCAGTTTAAGTCTGAATTTTGCAATGAGTAGCTCATGATCTGAACCACAGTCAGCTCCAGGTCTTGTTTTTACTGACTGGATAGAGCTTCTCCATCTTTGACTGCAAATTATATAGTCAATCTGATTTCGGTGTTGCCCATCTGGTGATGTCCATGTGTAGAGTCGCCTCTTAGGTTGTTGGAAAAGGGTGTTCGCTATGACCAGTGTGTTCTCTTGACAAAACTCTGTTAACCTTTGCCCTGCTTCATTTTGCTTTCCAAGGCCAAACTTGTCTGTTATTCCAGTTACCTTTTCACTTCCTACTTTAGCATTCCAGTCCCCTATGATGATGAGGACATCATTTTTTGGTGTTAGTTCTAGGAGGTGTTGTAGGTCTTCATAGAACCGGTCTACTTCAGCCTCTTCTGCATCAGTGGTTGGGGCATACACTTGAATTACTGTGATGTTGAATGGTTTGCCTTGGAATCGGACAGAAATCATTCTGTCATTTTTGAGATTGTATCCCAGTACTGCCTTTTGCACTCTCTTGTTGACTATAAAGGCCACACCATTTTTTCTACGAGATTCCTGGCCACAGTAGTAGATATAATGGTCTTCTGAGTTAAATTCACCCATTCCTGTCCACTTTAGTTCACTGATTCCTAGGATATCGATGTTCAGTCTTGCCATCTCATTTTTGACCACGTCAAGCTTACCTTGATTCATAGATCTTACATTCCAGGTTCCTATGTAGTATTGTTCTTTGCAGCATCGGACTTTCCTTCCACCATCAGACACATCCACAACTGAGGGTCCTTTCGGCTTTGGCCCAGCCGCTTCACTCTTTCTGGGGTTACTTGTACTTGCCCTCTGCTCTTCCTCAGTAGCATATTGGACACCTTCCGACCTGAGGGGCTCATCTTCCGGCGTCATATCTTTTAGCCTTTTGATACTGACCATGGGGTTTTCTTGGCAAAAATACTGGAGTGGGTTGCCATTTCCTTCTCCAGGTGGATCACGCTTGGTCTGAGTTCTCTGCTGTGGCCTGTCCGTCTTGGGTGGCCCTTCACGGCATAGCCCACAGCTTCATTGAACTGCGCAAGCCCCCTCGCCACGACAAGGCAGTGATCCATGAGGGGGACTTTGTATGCTACTGGTGGCATTATTATATCCAAAGATGCTTGACCATTCTCCCTCCCTAATGGGGTTACTGAAATTGTTAGGGTACATCCAGCCAGCTAGTGTTCTGAAATTTGATACATGTATAAGCCAACTCACTGCATTATTAGACAGATCTGGCCTACCCCACATGGTTAAGCAGTTAGGAAGCTTATACTTCTATATATGTAGCCTAGACCTAAAGATTACCAACAACAACAAAAAATGACAACAAAATCTGAAAGCAAAAACATGAGTACCTCTCAGAACACAGAACTCAAAATAGACCCCCTCCCAATGGTTAAGATATTAGAGGACCACCCAGAAATTTCCAGCTGAAGACACAGAGACTACTGGAAAAGTCTGTGAATGTGACAAAATCTGGATTCTCAGTTCACCTCAGTATCCTAATAGAGAGCAAGTTAAGCTGCACATAGGATAAAACATTGGGCTCAGTGAGCTGAAACACACATAAATCAGGCTTCCAATAGCATCCAGGGGCAATCATCTATATGCTTACCAAATGCACACAAAGTTTATGGTTATATTCAAGGATGCATAGTTCTCTGTCCCAAGCATTGGTCGGAGCTGTGCATCTCTCCATCTTATTTGTAAAAATCTGATTGGTTCCCTAACCTCTGCCATCTTTTTAGCTTTCCCTGATGGTAGCGGGAATTCCCTGTGGTTTTAGAGAAGGTGTTTCAACTCAAATAACACCCATGTGTAGTCATAAAAGCATTTAGTAATGTGGAAGATACCAGAGTGTCAAAAATCTATCAAAAACAATGGAAAATCTGTCAATGTTCTATACTGAATTATGAAATAAAACATTTGCAAAATCCTTGAGTGTGTCATATATCAGCCCAGGTATACAGTTTATAATTGGCTACTGGCAAATGAATAATTCACTAGTTGCAAACAATAATAATTCAGGCAGGTGTCTCTGAGTCAGTGTCCCCCAGGGCAATACATCAAGTAATGCAATTTGTTCTCCATCCCTTTATCATCAACTCTGATGTTTCTTCGGATGACATACAAGTCTAGTTAGGGATGCTCGTTTTCTGAATCAGCACCATCGTTACCCAGTCCTACCCAACGTGTCACCAAAACATGTTCTGAATTTAAAATAAATCATAAAAGACAATTACACGGTTTAATTCTTCCTTTATGTAAATGAGTTTTCATGGACCCTGGAAATTATGTTGGACAGTAGGAAGAGATTGAGCTGTACCATGCCACATGCCCTTTTGATGGACACTCTTACAGATTTACAATTCAACTAGGAATAAGGCTCGTTGTGGGGGAGGGAATACAACGAACTCTAGAAAGAGGGTGGGGTCAATTATTTTGTATCTTGCAGGCAGAGTAAACACAAAGTAGTGTTTTGCACTGTAGTGAACTAATGTGGGAGTGAAGAACAGCATATCTTATGGTAGTAGAGAGTAATTGTTGTCCATAGTCCTGGACACATTTGACAGTTTTGGAGTGTTGTGTCTGTGGCAGTGTACCTGTCTGAGGTCCCACCCCTCCTCAAACCCAACCTCTCTAGTCTCCACACCTGAAATCTCCAGGAATTTCCATACCTAAAGTTGGTAACTTTATCTCCTCCCCTCTTCCATAGGGAGGGTCCCACTGAACAGGAGAAAGCAGCCAGGGCTAGTAAAGTAATACCAGTCAGGAAGCATGAAGTCACCCTGAGAGTGCCGGCAGGCCTAGGGTTGCCAACAAAGACAGATTGATGCAAAGGAGAATGGGAAAGTCTCCATATCTCTATTTTGCCTTAAATTGGTTTTGATGCCAGCAGAGTGAGAAAATGCCAGAGGCTCTGGGTGGGTACCCATGGTAAATGCACCAAACAATTCCCAAAGATTTTCCAAGACACTACTCTGTCCACATTCATTTTCTACACTCACAGCATCCCCTGTCAGAATGTAACACATCCCCAGCACTTTGAATTAGCACCAGAGCTTTAAGAGCTCTCCAGCTGTCACCTGGAGATTGGAATTCCAAAAACATCTGTGACAAAAATAACAAAGAGTCAGTAAAGATAAGTTGCAAAAACGTTTACTGTAGTAATTTCTGTAGAAAATTTTCTTCTATTATTGCTCACACGCTAACAAATACTGCGCAATGAACAATTCGTTTCACAATATTTGCTTTATCTGAGTGTGTAGCAATCCCAATTCTTATCACTAAACGGAAGAAAATACACATTCAATTATAAATGTAGCTTAAAGAATCATAATAAACCATTACACACAAAACTGTCACTCACATTACTACTTACCAACTCTTGAAGGAAACATTCAATGTTGACTCTCTAATAACAGAACCCAAGGTCTCACAATGTATTAGCTGGATTCTCGAAGCCAAACATAAAGTCTCCACTGCTGCTATCAGCCATGGTCTGCCTATGCAAACAGCATTTAAAGTGCTTCCTTATATTAACAGTAGTATTAGCAACAAATAAAGCTGAATAACGAAAATCATCATAAGCATGATTGTATTGAACAAAATGTTCAGTTAAAGCAGCATCTAAATTGTTATTCCTAATGCGGGAAATATGTTCAAGCACCCGAACTTTGATAGGACTCTCAGTTTTCCCCACATACACCCGTGGACATGAACATTAGATAACATAAATTAAATTTGAAGTTGAGCATGTTGAGAACGTAGATAGTCTAATAGGTTTATATCCTGGAATCGTAATGGTCTCCCCCTCAATGGCCATATGGAGATTGGCAACAATGGTTTTCCAGGAAAAAATGGCTTGTTTGGAGGGTCGGGGTCTATGGCATTGTATCTGTCTGAGGTCCCCCTCTTCCTCCTCCTCAGACCCCACCCTCAGCAGGCTTCATCCCTAAAATTTCCTGGAAGTTTCCAACCTAGAGCTGACAACCCTATGTCCTTTCCAGGCAACCATCAGCCTACCTTTATCTGCCTGTCTGTCTTCAGGTTTACATCTCCCCCCCCCCCCCACC
>NW_015163113.1:659270-676229 GCF_001447785.1 Gekko japonicus | reverse complement strand
GCCATACAGTGGGAACCAAAGCAGCTGACATCATTCTCCTCTCCCCTGTATGATCCGCACAACAACCCTGTGAGGTATGTTAAGGTAGAAAGTCTGTGAATGGTCCATAATCCCCCAGGCAGCTTTTATAACATGAACCTGGGACCTGCACACCATCCTATGAAGCACTCTCAGGTACATATCTGTGGCAGCAATGGGGTGACTGCTGGCACCTTTACCTATCATTTTTTGCCTTGTGGTATTCTGCTTGTGGTGTGATCTGTCTTTTTTGTGGTGTGGCATGGTTGTGTTATTAGGTTTGTTTCTTTTGAAGGGGAAGTGATATGTTGTGGGTGAGGACATATTTTACCTCAGAATACACCAGGTCACATATTTTGAGGTACGGAATGAAGTGAAGTCCAATCAGCTTCCATGTGCAAATGACCTTGAAATGTTGGCCCAATCAGAGAAGAGTGGCTTAGGCTGCAGTGGGTGGGAGAGAACTCAGGCAACACAGCCAGTGGATAGAGACACCTTGTGATTGAAAGTCTGTGAATGGTCCATAACCCCCCAGGTAGCTTTTATAATATGAACCTGGGACCTGCACACCATCCTCTGAAGTGTTATCAGGTACATATCAGTGGCAGAAACAGGGTGACTGCTGGCACCTTTTCCTATCATTTTTTGCCTTGTGGTATTCTGCTTGTGGTGTGATCTGTCTTTTTTGTGGTGCGGCATGGTTGTGTTATTGGGTTTGTTTCTTTTGAAGGGGAAGTGATGTGTTGTGGGTGAGGACATATTTTACCTCCGAATACACCAGGTCACATATGCAACTGACAGTTCCAACTGTCTCGGGGGGAGGGAGTTTGAGGTGCGGAATAGAGTGAGGTCCAATCAGCTTCCATATGCAAATAACCTTGAAACGTTGGCCCAATTGAGAAGAGTTGCCTAGGCTGCAGTGGGTGGGAGAGAAGAGCGGACCCAGCACCCATCCAAGGCCAACTGATTACTCTTGAGTGGCAGTTCATCTGCCAACGAGTGATGCAGTACTCTTCAAGGGTCAATGGGAGAGCCTGGAATCGTATATAAATTACTAAGCCACACACATATATCTATATATCTAATAGCGAAGGTGCCCCCTGCATGTGGATATCTAAATCCGCACATTGGGGGCACCTGGGGGGCAGGGAGATTTTCCTGCACACTTGGGGCAGTCCCCAGGTGTGCACAAAAATCTAAAAAGTTGAAAAAATATAGGGGGGATATTTAAATCCTCCCAAAAGTAAAAGAGCGTTTCCTGCGCATGCGCAGGGAACACTCTGGGAACTCTGCGGTGGGCCGGGGGTTGGAAGCCTCTCAGGCCTTGCTGCCGGACCCGAGGCAGGGGGGAGAGGAGGAGGAGACCAGCAGAGGAGGAAGAAGGGGGGAGAGATTGGCGGGCCTGGTGGCTGGAAGCCTCTCAGGCTGACGCCGACGCCAGGGAAGGAGAGGGGGAGGGGCGGGAGAAGGCTTGGCGGGCTGGCAGCTGTATGCAGCCCTCGCCGCCGTGGGGGGAGGGAGAAAGTCTGGCGGGCCGAGCTTAGGCTTCCCGCTGCCGCTGCTGCCACCGCTGGGAGAGAAGGAGGGAGAAAGTTCGGCAAGCCGAGTTCAGGCTTCTCGCCACCAGTGCTGGGGGGGAGGAGGGAGAAGGCTTGGAGAGGCTCAGGCCTCGCTGTGGGTGCCAGGGACGGGGGGCAGGGGAGAAGGCTCACCTGCGGCTGCTTCCTTCTCCTTCAGTGGAGCGTCTTCTCCCTCCACCCCTGCGAATATCGTGGGTCCCCCTTCTTGTTTATATATAATAGCCAAGTTGCCCCTTCCATGCGGATATCTAAATCCGCATATTGGGGGCACTTGGGGGGCAGAGAGATTTTCCTGCACACTTGGAGCAGTCCCCAGGTGTGCAGAAAAATCTAAAAAGGTGAAAAAAGTATATGGGGGATACTTAAATCCCCCCAAAAGTAAAAGAGTGTTCCCTGCGCATGCGCAGAGAACGCCCTGGCAACTGTCATGCCCTTGCCGCCACCACTGGGGGGGAGGGAGAAGGCTTGGCAGGCTGCTGCCACCGCCAGAGAAGAGGGGGGAGGCTTGGTGGGCCACTACCGTTGCCAGGGCAGTGCTTGGTGGGGGAGAAGGCTTGGCGGGCCCAGCAGCTGGGAGCCGCACGGCCCTTGCTGCCGGTGCCTAGAGGGTAGGGGAAAAGGCTTGGCAGGCCAGGCAGCTAGGAGCCACGTGGGCCTCAACATTGGTGTTGGGGTGGGGGAGAAGGCTCACCTGTGGCTGCTTCCTCCTCCACGTGGCGCTCCTCCCCCATGAGTATCGCGGTCTCCGTTCTTTTGTGTGTGTGTGTGTGTATGATATCAAATAGATCAACATTTTTAACATAATGCTTAGACTTTAAGGCTCTAGAATCTATGAGACACGACAAAAGAGAAGACAGTCTTGAAACAGCAGCAGTGTGCCATAGAAGTAGTTACAGAAGTTTTCCATCTATGTAGTCTTTAAGTGTGAGGATTATTTGATAAAGATAAAGAAATGCACTAAAAGTAAATCAGGACCCACTGCTGGACCTCCTGATGGCACCTGGTATTTTTGGCCACTGTGTGACAGAGTGTTGGACTGGATGGGCCATTGGCCTGATCCAACATTGGCTTCCCTTATGTTCTTATGACCCTGTCAGAATCTTTCACAAGCTGTATTGAACAAAAGTATATGCTGTTGTTTGTTACTTCTGGTTATTGTATGAAATAGACGATGTTGTATTTTGGAATACAAGAGGGTACCCGCAACAAAATGTTACATAATGTATTGTGGCCCTACCATAGTCTTTGTTGCAGGCAGTCCTCACCCCTTTATGTCAGCTTTCCTCCCTGCCAGTGTTCCCTCTAAGCTGAGTTAGTGTGAGCTAGCTCACAGTTTTTTAGCCTCCGACTCACACGTTTTTGTCTTAGCTCAGGAATGAGGGCGCCAGAGCAAACTAAGTTATGCAGCAGCCAAATTGTTTGCTCACAACTTTAATGCCAGTAGTTCACAAAGTAGAATTTTTGCTCACAAGACTCCACAGCTTAGCGGGAGCATTCTCTAGCAATCCTTTCTTACCCCCTTCTCCTCTCATCCCTTGTATGTCTCACCCCCTCTTACCCCAGCCCTTTTCAATGTCCTTTCCCCCCTACCCCCTCAGTCTGCCCCTCTCTTTCTCTCCACTATTTCTCTACCCCAATCTCCCCTTCCTCTTTCTCTCCCCCTCCCTCAGACAATCTCCCATTCTTTTCTTTCTCTCCCCCCAACAGACAATTCCCTATTCTTTCTCTATCTCTCTCTCCCCTCTCACAGAACCCCACTTCTTTCTGTTTCTCTCCTTTTGCAGCAGCAGGACAGAAAACATCCCCAGCCTGGTTACAGGAGGGAGGGGGGGCGATGACACAGGCTTCGCCTTCTCGTGCTTCAACTGACGCCGGGACACAGCTGCCCTCCCTCCCTGGGGAAGCCGCCGGCTGCCTTTATTCAGCAGTCCAGTGCACAAACCTGCTGGCTGAAGCTATAAAGTCTTTGTTGCCGGCGGTCCTAGTGGGGGCTGTCCCAGCAGCGGGGTGCACAGCTATTGCGGTTGCAGCTTCTCTCTTGGCTCCAGTGGCTTTTCCCGCGACTCAGGAAGTCTGTTCACTGCACTTGCGCAGAGTAAGCCGTTTTACTTTTATAGCGATTTAAATATCCCTGTATACTCTTTAAAACATTTTAGATTTTTCTGCAAACATGGGGACTGCCCCAAGTTTGCTGGAAGTTCTGTTTACCCTCCATGTGACCCAGATCCATGGAAATAAGTATCCGCACACAGAGAGGACCTTGGGAATTAGATATATAGATGTGTACTGATATAAATAGGTACCACTTCGGTGGGAAGGTAACAGTGTTCCATGCACCTTGGTGTTTAGTCATGCCGGCCACATGACCACGGAAATGTCTTCAGACAGTGCTGGCTCTTCGGCTTTGAAATGGAGATGAGCACGGCAACCCTAGAGTCAGATTCGACTGGCTTTCGAGCAAGGGAACCTTTACCTTTACCTTTTTACTGATATAAATAACAAGGATCATATAAATTACATTGAGCACCATTGTATTATGCATTAGTAACTTTAAAGAAAAATCTGTGCATATTGGTTGCCATCTCATGGTATATATTGTATTTGTATTGGGTTAACTGTCCATGAGCCTGTAATTTGGTGTGGGACAGTAGGAGGAGGACTTTAAGAGCAGTATAGGGTGAAATGGCAGCAAAATGATCCAAGCAGCCATGAGTTAAGAAGTAATCAAAATTAATAATTATTGTGTGACAGTATGTGTAGTATAGCCAGGAGATCGTAAGACTGCCTGGCAGTCGGAAGTTCTAGCTCTTTAGCATTATGTGCCACTAGGTGGCAAGCAAGACTTGTTTTTAAGGCAAGAGAGGTTTCAGAGGTGGTTTGCCATTGTCTGCCTCTGTGTCCTGAGCCCTGGTATTCCTTGGAGGTTGTCCTTTCAAATACTAGCCAGGGCCGACCCTGCTTAGCTTCTGATATCTGACAAAATTGGGCTAGCCTGGGCTATCCAGGACAGGGCAGTTAAAAGGGGCACAATATCAGTGCTGCAAAGAGAGGGAGGGAGAGACCAGGATTCAAGTCCCTACCTAGCAATAAAGCTCATTGCTGATGCCAGTCACTATCTTTCAACCTACCCTACACTACAGGATTGCTATGGGCTGTCCCAGATGGTGAGGTGGTTTAGGGAGAGTCCACATCCTTATTTATTTTTTATACTCGCACCCCAATTTTCTCCCCAAAGAATATGATATAAAGAAGCCAACCAACTAACTAACAAAACAGCAACCTACTTCTTGGACTGGAGCCCTAAATTTGGGTGTTGGCTCGTCTGAAGGCAGAGACAGTAAGCTACAGGGTAGGAGTCAAAAGGCCAAGAGCTTTGGGGCTCGTGCACTTCCATTTGTGCTTCTGGCCTTTTAACACACCTGAAGCAGGAAGGGAAAAGCAAACATTCAACAAGATGTTGCAGTTGGCAGAGTTGTTCCTCCCACTCTGTGTTCCTACCTGCTGGCAGTGGTGGAGGCAGGAAGCAGCTGTCAGCACTGTGTGAGTAAGCCCCCAAGCTCCCAGCCAATCAACTGCAGGCCATGATGACTGAGGCTCCCTCTTGCTTCCACCACTGCCTTTCAGCGGTTGCCAGCAAAGTCAAATCTTCCTGTTATCTCAAAACCGAGATGGGTGACTCACACCAGTCCACCTTCTTGCTGGCTAATGATATGAAGATAAAGTGGGGTGGAGGATAAATTCCTTAGAGGAAAGATGGGGAATACATGTGATTTATAGAAAGACTGACGACTAGATGAACAGTTCTGGATCTAGGAGCCCGACACATATATATCTGCTCAAGTATTCCATTTTATTCAGCACCATTTGAGAATTGCAGTTTCTTTTTATTTGCCAGGCCACTTAAACATTCATGCATTCATTATTTCTGTTCTTTTAACTTATGGAAGAACAGGATACTGCGTGCAACTGGCAAAAGCTAGAACCTGACGACTACATTTGTTCCAGGAAAACTTGACTTCATATCCTACCTGATTCTCCAGTTACATTTTTTCACTCCTTACAGACCCAAAAGAATGAAATGCACACATACCTCACGTCGAATCTGAATGGCAAACACGTGTAACGTTTCAGTGCCTGCCTTTTTAAATTACTTTGAATTCATTACTGGAAAAGGTTCAGCTAAATTCAAATCCAGCAGCACCTTAAAGACCAACAAGATTTTGGGGTATAAGCTTTCAAGATCTGATGCTCCCTTCATCAGATACAAGTCGGACTAGAGATCTTTAAGTCCTTATATTCCAGTGAGAGGGGAGGGGAGATGTTGCAAAGGAGGAACTCGGGATGCAGAAGTACAATGCACATTCTAATCAGCTTGATTAGAGCAAAGGAAAAATGCTTAGCATCTATAGTGAGGTAAGAATTCTATGTCCTATCTTTAGCCCTGGAGGTGCCTATTGTTCTGATTTGTGAATGAACTCCAGCTCAGCAGTCTCACGTTGTAATCTCCCTTTGAAGCTTCTCTGTTTGAGGACTGCCACTCTTAGGTCAACAATGGAATGACCTGGAGGATTAAAATGTTCTCCCACTGGTTCTATGTGGGATCAGATCCCAGCCAAACTATGCAATTTTTGCATAACCTAATTAACATCCCTTCTGTCTCCATCTCGTATCTGCCATCTGTGACATGAGAATAAATGTGACCTTCTTCATTAGTATTTTACAAGCTGAAAGGAGAAAAGGAAATGTCATCTACTGTGAGCCTTAGGCATGGAATGAGCATTCAAGTCGGGCCTGCACTTGTGATCCACCAAGCTGAATGTGGTCCTACAGCCATGTGCAGTGCAGTGGTTAGAGTCTTAGCCTAGGACTGGGAAGACTTGGGTTCAACTCCCTACCCTGCCATTCATTTATTTATTTATTGGGCTTTTAGCCCTCCCCACCCCACAAGCAGGCTCAGGGTAGCTTACAACAACAGTAGACACCTTATCGAGTCACCTTGGGCCAGTTATTCTTGGGGGGGGGGGTCAAGTCACACATTATTAAGTTCTCACATCTCCCATATGTCCAGTCTGGGAGTCCCATGCTTAGTTCCTCAGTCCCTGCGGACCCATTCAACTCAGGACTGTAGAGATGCAAATCTGCCCCTCCCCTGCTACCATTTTCCTGACCTGAAATGGCCCTGGAAAGCCACTATTTCACCATTTGAGTATATGTAAATTTCCCCAAAGAAATAAAGTGTGGATCCCTGGGGCCATTTCAGGTTGGGAAAACAAGGAGAGGAAAGCCCCCCTCTCTCCCTACACCGTGGTTCTGATCTGAATTGGGCCCACATGTACTTGGGAATGAAGTTCCAAGCATGGAACTCTCAGAGAGCATCTGACAGGACCCCGTGATGGCCACACAGGGACTTCGCCGTGTTTGAATTGTCCCTCAGCCTAACCTACCTTACAGGATTGATGTGAAGGCAAAAGCAGGAGGCAAGAACCATGTATGTTGCTATTTTCTTCATGGAGGAAAGGTAGGATTAAAAAAACAACTTGTGATCTGCAATTCAGTTGAAAACTCCCCTGTCTATGTAGCCTCGAGAGATCGAAGAAACAGGAGGGTTATTGGGCCCCTCGTAGGCTGCCCATTATGGCTGGTGGTCTGAGTTCATCTGGTCATATAATGTGCCATCATATTTCAGCCGACTTACGGCAACCCCATAGGGTTTTTAAGGCAAGAGACGTTCAGATGTGGTTTGCCATTGCCTTCCTCTGCGTAGTGACCCTGGACTTTCTTGGTGGTCTCCCATCCAAATACTAACCAGGGTCAACCCAACTTAGCTTCTGCGATCTGACACGATCGGGCATTCATCTTAGTGAGTTAAAAACAGTGCTGCTTTGATATAAATTAACAAAAAAGCAGGGAGGTTAAAAAACAACAACACGACCCTTCTGACATAGTGTTTGCATTCTGCTGCTAGTGGACATGCCAGGAGTTTTATGTTCCAAAGCTCCCTGGCTGGAGGGAGCTTTCACCATTGATCAACGCCACACATCGGCCGTGCTGAAGGAATCCGGTTGGAGCCCTCCCATTCTGAATGGAGGAGCAGTGCTGCCAAGCGCCCTGTTGTGGGAGATGCTTAGAATGCTTTGCGGAACAAGCCCTGACATTCACAGACTGCCGAGCTTAAAAGCTTCCTGCTGCCGCTTCTGTCAGGGTGAATCAGCAGGCTCGCTGATTCAGTACAACACAGGAGGCATATGGTTCCCCGGCTACAGAAGACACCTTTTGAAAGGCCATGAAAGAGAGAGAGAGAAAGGGAAATGAGGGACTGACTGCCCTTCCTGCCCGTAATGACGCCATATCCTTTGGTAGATATTTTCATTGATAGGGATAATGACAGGTGAGCGCCCCTGTGCTTCAAGAACTCTTGGCAGCTTTGCGAACATCCCTGCTGGAACACTTGAAAACGCATTTGCAAGTGTTCAGCCGGTTGCTGACAAGATATATGCATGCACACATGGTTCCAAAGGGAAAGTGGGGATCTTGGCAAGGGTGGCAGTGACTAGGATGCCAAATGAGCTACAACAGCAGTCTTACAGTGCCAGTTTGATATAGTGGTTAAGTGCGCGGACTCTAATCTGGGAGAACTGGGTTCGATTCCCCACTCCTCCACTTGCACCTGGCTGGATGACCTTGGGCAAGCCTGCAGTTCTGTCAGAGCTGTCCTTGAAAAAGCAGATCTCTCAGAGCTCTCTCAGCCCCACCTACCTCCCAAGGTGTCTGTTGTGGGGAGAGGAAGGGAAAGGAGTTTGTAATCCGCTCTGAGACTCCGAGTGCAGGGCGGGGTGTAAATCCAATCTCATCATCCTAAACAGAATGACACCATCCCAAACCCATTGCCTTCAGTGAATTTAGAAGTCTGTAATTCTGTTTAGGATTCCATGGTTAGGTATCTAGCCAGATTTCACTCAAGTAACCAAGATGTTGATTGGGATGGAAGCCTGGGAAATTAGGTTTTTGTCATTCTACCGGTCTGTTCCTGTTTGACGGTTGGATAATGTACTCTAGCAATCGTTTGCAACTGGATTTTCCTCATTCACACAAGAAAATCCATCTGCGAACAACTGCTAAATGGCATTGAAAGTACATTATTCAACATGTGTGAAAGCAGCCCTTGCAATGTTTCATCCGGGAAAGCCCAGCTGCAAACAATTGCTAAACTGCATTGAAAGTGCATTATCCAACATGTGAAATCAGCCAAACGTAGTGCAGTTCCAAGAGTACATTGGAGTCTAGTCCTTGATTCTACAGTCCACTGCTGCTGCACAATAATGCCTCTGTTGATGAACTGCCAGGCAGGTTTGTAGCAGGAACTCCTTTGCATATTAGGCGACAAACCCCTAATGTAGCCAATCCTCTAAGAGCTTACAGAGCTCTTCTTACAGGGGATACTGTAAACTGTTGGAGGATTGGCTACATTAGGGGTGTGTCACCTAATATGCAAAGGAGTTCCTGCTACAAAAAGAACCCTGGGAGTAGGCAATCCTACAGGTACCACAGTCCCAGATATTCTAGGGCTTTCAAGGTAACCACCATTCCTTAGCACTGTGCCCAGAAGCAAATGGACAATAAACATAAGTCTTTCAGAGCTAGCGAGATATGTTACCTGTAACAAACCCTGGTCACCAACCCTTCGTACTGTACGAAAGCTTTCAAACAATCTTCAAAGACTTCCCCATCAGTTGATGACTGCATGGATGTGATCAGAGCATGAATAACTCATTACCAGATTACACTTACTGAACAAAGGCCGTAGTCAGTGCATTGACCAAAGTTTGTTAAAGGCATTATGAGCTAAAGGAAACCCAGATCTCCATCTGTATGCATGGATGCAGTAGCACCCTCAGTCTACAAACGGTCTTCTTTAGGGACAATGCAACCCCATTCCAAACAGGCTGACTCTTCAGGCCTTGAATACATATATTATCAACCTACAATGCCTCAGTCACATCATGAAAAGACCAGGCTAACCGGAAAAGACAATCATGCCAGGAAAAGTTGAAGGCAGTAGGAAAAGAGGAAAACCCAACATGAGGTGTATCGACTCAATGAAGAAAGCCGCAGCCCTCAGTTCACAAGATCTCAGCAAGGCTATTCATGATGGCTAAGAACTCGTGGGCACTCCATGAAATTGCTGAGCGGTCGGGTTAGAACAGATAAAAGGAAGTACTTCTTCACCCAAAGAGTGATTAACACTTGGAATTCACTGCCACAGGAAGTGGTGGCGGCTACAAGCATGGACGGCTTCAAAAGGGAATTAGATAAGCATATGGATCAGAGGTCCATCAGTGGCTATTAGCCACAAGGTATAGATAGGGGCCCTGGGGCAAGTGATGCTCTGTCATCTTGGTGCTGGGGGGGGGGGTTAACAGTGGGAGGGCTTCTAATGTCCTGGCCCCACTGGTGGACCTCCTGGTGGCACTGGTATTTCTGGCCACTGTGTGATACAGAGTGTTGGACTGGATGGGCTTTTGGCCTGATCCAACATTGGCATCTCTTATGTTCTTATGATAGGACATTTTGGAGGTCATTAATTCATAGGGTTTGCATAAGTCAGAAGCAACTTGATGGCCCATAACACACACACGGTACCTCAGTCTTGTCTAGACTGAGCTTCAGTTTATTAGCCTCCATTGTCAGCTCACACATGTAGCTCAGCTGCCAGATTTCACCGTTCAGGTCACATGTTCTAAAATCCTCCACACAGAGGAGCTCCATGAACTGACGTGCTAGGCTCAAGTCCAGTTGCTGTTCTAACCACTCTACTGCAGACCAAGATGGCTCAGCTAACCATTGAAATTAACTGACCTGGTAAAAATAACATGTGAGGCACTGAGAGACCATACCGATCACTGCCATTTCCCAGGGAAGGGATGCCTGTCAACATGGTCACATGTTTCGGTTGAGTATGATTGAATTTTGGATGGTATTTGATTGTATTTTTCTGCTATGTAAGATTATTTAGTATATTAATGAGATGCAGTAAAAATATTTTTGCCAAAAAATTGATCATGTTGTGCTGCTTCGTCTATGCAACTGGATTCATGAAGTTATTCTCTGTGGGAGATTGCAGAACATATGGACCATTTCCAAATAAAACAGTGATCATCTGGAGAATGATGCACATAGACGCATGTGCAGCTCAGCCCTTGTATTTGTTAAGCTGGGTTCCCCCAGGCAGTTGCTTAGAAGGGAAATTACTTGAAGAAAGTACTCCTTCCTTATATGAATTCCTTAGACAAATTGAGAAAGTTGGTGTTATGGTGAGGAGGTGGAATGACATCTCATTTCAATGATCCATTTCTGAAGTGTAATGAACACGGAGTGCTCAAGAGTCATGTATCACGCGGAGGCCTGAGAAAATTAAAGTCTGGGTTGCTGTTGGGAATGGATTGTGTTCATTTCTTAGGAGTTTGCCATGAATAATGACAAAACCATAACATGATAGCTAAATGAGAAGCTGTGACGGAAACATTTACAGCAGCCTAGAATTGCTCAGTGGCCCTAACAGAAATTCAAAATGGATTGTAATTAGATCTAATCTGATCTAGTTATAGCTTCTCCTAATGCCATCGATCTCTTTTCTTCATACTCCTCCTGATCTACAGTTTCACAATGGTGTGATCTTTGTGGTAACTGGAATACTGCAAAGCAAGCAGCCCTGTTGGCTACCGTCGCCCTTCTTGTATCTGCCTCAAAGAAAAACAGGTCCTGTGATGCACGTGACATTCCTGAAATGAGTGACTGCCCAGGGGCTCAGTGGGAGAATGCCTGTCCCCTTGAAGGCGGTGCTTAATCTCTCCAGTATGAAAAATGGCTAAGCAGTCCTCAGAAAGAGCCTGCCTGAAGCAAAGCAAGCGCTGCAAATGTCAGCTTTGTACTGAAACGCATGTCACAGCATTTGCCTGTGCAGATTGGCAGCACCGCCAACAAAAAGGCATGTGAAAGCATTCTTATTGTGACCAGCACATTTGTAATGGTAATATAGTCATGTCATATACTGGGAAATCAGAGAAGCTCACAGTATCCAACAAGGAAGGGGATATTGTCCAACAGTAGGCTCAGTACCCCAGATGTATGTCAGTCCAGGTAGAACTAGGTTATTAAAATGCCCAAGGAAGGGCCACTTTGTATTACAAGCTTCATGAACACACACTGTGGGCCCATATCATGCATCCATTAAAACAGGAACATTTAAAATGCTCAGATTACTTTGTGTGCATGGCAGAAACACTTTGAGGGGGAATCCATATCAGCTCTGCTCCCTGCAGTATGTTTCCATAGCATATATAATGTTAAAAAAGAATGTGTTTACTTTTCAAATGGGACTATTAATGGTTACACAATATAATTAGCATATATTCAAAAGTGTAATGTGAACAACGTGCAAAATGTGAACTGCAAGTATCAATTCCAGACATTTTGCTTCACCTTTGCCCTCTCTCTATAATCTAGATCCACACGTGGGCAGTGTTACCTCTATTTTGCATACAGGACCTATCACGTGATTGGTATTAGGCAGGGGTCATTTCGTAGAAAAAGAGCTAGGGGAACTCATTAGCATAACTTATTAGCATACACCACACCCCCTGACATCACCGGAAGTGTGTCATAAGGCCACACCCCCTGACATCACCGGAAATGTGTCATAAGGCCACACACCCCACCCCCACCGCCGGCCGCCACCGCCGGCCTTGCAGCTCCACTGCCGAGCCCCATTAGGGGCCCGGCTGTGGACCTGCAAGGCTGGCGGGAGTGCAAGGAAGCCCCGTGAAGTCCCTCCCTGGCCCCAAGCAGGCAGGGAGGGGGCGGGGCTTCGTCATGTGCCCCCCCCGTACCTCACCCGGGGGAACTGCGTTCCCCCGCGTTCCCCCCCAAAATGACCTCTGGTATTAGGTCAATATGAGAGGCTAACATTAATTATTGTGACCTGTTCCAATCGTCTGCCATATCAGATTCTCCAGTGTTCAGTCCAGTCTCTTCTTAGAGCCCTTCACAGAAACAGATTCCACCACACTTGGAGACAACTTGTCCTGTTTCCCAGCCGTTCTTGCAGCAGGGAAATCTGGTTGTGATTGAAAGATACGCCCATTCCACTTTTATCAGTCAGGATGACCAGAAGCCTATGATGCAGCTCCTTTACTAGAACCCCTAGCACCTTTTCAGTGCCACCAAAATGAGATGAAGGTCCACAAAAATTCAGAGTGTAGACCTGCTTCGGATGCTCTCTTAGCTTGTCATTGCTGAAAGTGTACTTGAGGGGGTGGGTTCCTTCATGGGCAAAGATCTTTCAGAGAGAATTGTTGGCTTTATTGTGTTTACTTAGGTAAAAGAAAAGCTGTTTTGAGGTTTCCAGGAAGGTTTATCAATTTAAGAGCCTCTCCTGGTAAACTACTGCCATTATAATCAAGGGCTTTTTTGTTTCTTAATCATTATTTTGACGGTATTACGCATCAACCATGGATTAGTTTTTCTATCAATCCACTGCTGTGAGAAAGCACCTAAATACCCTGTCGTTAATGAACGGTACAGACAAATTGTATATCCTTAGTGGGTGGTTTAAATCCTTCCTCATCAGACTGCTTGGGATGGTTAAGAATATTTCAAAAACCAACCAGATGCAAATCATGGTATCAAACAGAGGTTAAGCAGCAGTTCAAGTAGGGTTGCCAACTTCCAGGGGGCACCTGGAGATCTCCCGTTATTACAATCAATCTCGAGACAACTAAATGTCTCCCCCATCCTGCAATATGTATCTATTGCGCATTGGCTCAAGAGCCTCAACAAGTGCTTGCAGTGTCCTTCACACTGGGCACAAAGGATAAGTTTGTAGAGAGAAGGGTGCCCCCCACTGGAGATTGGTGGCAGAACATCACCTGGATAGCAGCAAGCAGAAGAAACAGGGACCACAATCTCTTTTCTGAATTACTACTCTCAATCCCGGGGGGAAACAGAGCAGAGAAGCTGAAGAGCTAAAACCTGTAGACCTCTTTCCCCAAACCAACACAAAACTTGAAAAATAATAAAGGTGTTATTTCCCTCGTGTGAAGCACGAAGCTTAGCGGGTCTGGCTTCAGGCAAATCTCTGAGGAGGGGATTCCAGAGATAAGATACCACCACAGAAAAGGCCCTGAATCTGGTTGTCGTTCACTTTATTTCCACAGGGAAGAGTCCCTGTAGAAGATCTTTCATGCAATTACTGGGCAATCTGCCTTGAGTCTCAATCAAAAACTCTCAAACATATTGATATGCATTATAAACTTTTTTGCTGCACTCAGGAAAATAGATCTTGTAGTTATCCTGAATATACTTATTTGGAAGACAGTTCCACTGACATCAAGGGAACTCCAGGCTGATTCAGTGTCGAGTAGCTCATAGTAAGTGTTTCAGGAGCACATAGGGCTATTGGTAGATTCCCAGCTGGGCAGTGCTCAGTGGAAGTTCCATTTGTGTGAAGAACATAAGCTCCAAGTGAAGACTACATATATAATTACCATGATTCTGGGGGTCAGATTTTCGAGTCACTGTGGCCATATCATGTGCAGTCCATACAAGGCCTTCAGATAGGCTTGCCAGCTCTGGGTTGGGAAATACCTGGAGATTTTGGGGGTGGGGCCTGGGGAAGGCAGGGTTTGGGGAGGGGAGGGACCTCAGCAGGGTATAATGTCGTAGAGCCCACCCTCCAAAGCAGCCATTTTCTTTAGGGGAACTGATCTTGGTTGTCTGGAAAACAATGGTAACAGCAGGAGATCTCCAGGTGCCAACTAGCAGGTGTAACCCTACCCTACCCTCACAGGAGACACAGATTTACACAAAGGGAACCTCCATCCAAGTGACGCCTTGCTATGACCTCAATGCATGGTCTTGAGATGCATCAGAGTGTGAAGCATTTCTTCCATGTGAGTTAAGCCCATCAAGAAATCCAATGGAAACCCACTGAACTTGAATGCACATTGTTAGTTGTAGAATTTCATTCTTTACCCATTAAAATCACATGGAACTCTGTCTATTATTTAACAATGTCTGTGCTTTATTCTTTCCTGTTTTGCGTCCTGCAGGCAATGAAAGAAGTAAGTTTCCTATAATCCATTTGTTCCCTAACAAAAAAGAGCAGCGCTTGGGAAAGTCCCCTGTTGTTTTTCATCTTTCTTGCTGTATTATCTCAACAGCGTAATTACAGCTCAACTTCAGACTGGTGAGTATTTATTTTTATCTACTTTGTAGTTTCATTAGACTATTCCTCTGTCTTATGGCAGAAGAGAAACTATTATAAGGACCATATGCCATCAAGAACGCATATGCAGCCACCCAAAAGTTGTTCTTCTATCAAAGGGCACTGATCACTTCTAAAGTATTAAGAAATCCTCAGCATTTTTAATCTACATAATCAATGGGATTAAAACATGGTAAGATGGGCCCCCAAGCAGTCATTGGCTGTGATCACACAAGCAATTTTGTCCAACGCAACCATCCCTCCCCTCTGGATCAAATGGGCGCAGTCACACAGCCACATCTGTCAGGAGTTCCTCCAGCATACTCATCCTGTCATAGGATGACTTGGAGCTGGGTTAAAAAGGTTTTTGGTTCCCCGCACATTCATTGTGCATGGCCAAATGTCTGAACGAGGGGGAACGCACACAGAATGGATTTGGCAGTCTGAACCTGCAGATCCATTCCTGCCACTAGGGAGAGGGTTTTGTTTAATTGCCTATATGCATGTGCATGCATATGAGTGCAGGATTTCTGCATGGGTAACATGCAGCAGGGTGTGCTGTCCGGATGATATGTCCCACACCAGTTTAAACCGGTACAATTAGAGATGCCACCATATTGTGCCAAGCTTCCAGTGTGACCACAGCCATAGTGTGCTGGAAGCTGGCAACCCTATGTTATATCCTATAGATTCAATGACTGTATCCTGCTGAGGTCCCTCCCTTTCCCATTCTGTTCCCTCCCCAGACTCCACCCTGAAAAGCACCAGGAACTTCCAAGGCTGGAATTGAAAACCCCACCTGGAGGAGACCTGAACCTTCAACCATACATCGTCTTCCAAAGATGCAAATACCTCTGGGGAAGCAAATTCCTCTGGGGAAGCTGGATTAGCCTGTTGTCGGGAAAAAAACACAAAAGGATTTGTCTGACATGTAAAGATTGACAGTTTTACTAAGGTGGCTTAGTGGGATCAAACCTGTGCAAGTTTCTGTCTTAATAATTGGGATAGTCTTTAAGGTGTTACAAGGCCCTCGTATATAGTGTATTTTTATCCTGCCTTTTCTCCAAGGGGCTCAAGAAAGTATACTGCACTCTCCCTTTCTCAGTTTTATTCTCACAGCAACCCTGTGAGGTAGGTCAGACAGAGTGCGTTACTGGCCCAAAGTCACCTGGCAAGCTTAATAGCAGAGTGAGGATTTGCACTTGGGCCTCCCAGGTCCTAGTCTGCCACCGTAACAACTACCCTACCCTACAGGATGCCATGTACAAAAAAGGAACAACATAAACCATTGATTTCTGCCTTCCTATCATGGAGATACAAAATAATGTTTTATTTGTACCAAGATGGAGCTGGCAAGAAGAGGGTCTATAGAACATGTGTATACTCTGGTTTCTCTTCAGATCGCATAAATCTATAGAACAGGTGTATGTGTGTGTGCATCTGCAGTATGTTGTATATGGTATATTTCACGACTGAGTGAAAAGGTACAGTAAAATGAAATTAACATAAAATTAACATGAAATTAAGCAAACTCCGGAGCACAATGGAAGACAGTAGGGCCTGGTCCATGGGGTCGCGTGTTGTGGTCCATGGGGTAGCAAAGAGTCGGACTTAACTGTGTGACTGAACAACAACAACAACATGAAAAAAATAAAATGAACAGGATGTGGTGCAAGATGGTGGATATGAGCCCCATATAGGGTTGCTAGATCCCCCCAGGGCCACCGGTGAGGGATCGGGGGTAGGGTCGCCCGATCCAGGTTGAGAAACTCCTGGAGATTTGGGAATGAAGCCTGGGAGGACAGGGACCTCAGTGGGGTACAGTGTCACAGAATTCACCCACCAAAACATCCATTTTCTCCAGGAGAATGGATCTCTGTAATTTGGAGATGAGCTGTAATTCTGGTGGATCCTCAAGTCCCATCTGGAGGCTGGCATGCCTAGCTTACATACCCTATCTCAAATTTCATGAAAACAAACCTTTAGAGTTTGCCAACTCACATTCCCTTGAACAATTTTGAAGTCTTCTTGGACTGTGCCTAAAGAAGCCTCCAACGTTCTGAAGACTCAAGGCCATTTCACACTTTTATTTGGAGGTGG
>NW_015163113.1:655326-659242 GCF_001447785.1 Gekko japonicus | reverse complement strand
AAACAGTTTGTGGGAAACAGATGAAGAAGAAGAAGAAGAAGAGATTAGATTTATACCCCGCCCTTCACTAAGCAAAGGAGTCTCAGAGCGGCTTACAAACTCCTCTCCCTTCCCCTCCCCACAACAGACACCCTGTGAGGTAGGTGGGGCTGAGAGAGCTCTGACAGAAACTGCTCTTTTTCAGGGACAGCTCTGACAGGACTATGGCTCACCCAAGGTCATCCAGCCAGGTGCAAGTGGAGGAGTGGGGAATCAAACCCGGTTCTCCCAGATTAGAGTCTGCACACTTAACCACTACACCAAACTGGGATCTCGTATAAATGAAAAAAGTGTTACCAGGAAAGAGGTAGTAGCCTATTTTTTAAAAAAATCCCCATGCGGAAACAAATATATACCTAGCTACAGTGCAATCCATCCTTGAAAATGGATACAAAAATGTCTGGCATGGAGTCTCCAGAGGCCAAGAATGCAGAAAAACATGGGGCATAGCAGGCCTCTGAATGATGGCATCTAGCTCTGCCAGGCATCGATCACAAAATAAATAATATCTTTGCAACTAGTAGGAGAAGGACTGGAAGTAGGTTGGGATGTGAAAACAAAGCTTGCTTGGAAAGGAAAGCAATTTAGCTTTGCTCTCAGCTTCCTTGCTTTACTTTTTTGGGTCTCATAATTCTCACGCATTTAAACAACAATTACTTATGTCAGGTACAGCCTATAGTTTGCACAGTGAGCTAGCAACCATCCAGGATCAGGGAGCCCATTCTGCATTCAAATGTGGATGGAAAGGAAATATAATATTGATCCATATCTTTACTACAAACAGAAGCTGTATGAAATATCTTGGATTCAAAGCATACATGGCGGTGCAACAGCTAGATGAGAAGCAGTGTAGAGGTTAGAATATTGGACCAGAACTGGGAGTACTCAAGTTTAAATCCCCATTTGGCTATGAAGTTCACTGGGCAACATTGCACCAGTTACCTTTTCTCAGGCTAAAACCTAACACACATGGCTGTTGTGAGTATGCTACCCTCAGGTGCTACTCTGAGGTCTTTGGAAGATGAGTGAGATAAAAATGTAGCAGGTGGATTGTCTCCTTATCCAGGAAGAAAACTCTCCAATGGAATCTAGAGGAAGATAGATATTGTGAGTGTGTGAGAAATGTCATCAAGTCACAGCTGACTTACAGCAGCCCCAAAGGGTTTTCAAACAAGTGACTAAGCACTGCAGAGATGGTCCGCCATTGCCTTCCTTTGTGAAGTCTTCCTTGGTGGTCTCCCTTCAAAGTGTCAGCCCTCCTTAGCTTCTGAGATCTGATGAGATCAAGCTATACTATACTCTCCAGGGTCAGGGTCATCACTACTCCCACACTTACCCTCGGGGACTGCAAGCCCCACTGAATGCACGCCACACCAGGAGGAGTTGAAGCTGAGGAAGTTGTCTGCCAGGTGGCAGCAGGCTGTGGGCTTGACTGAGTCTACTTAGGAGCAGTGTTCCCTCTAAGCTGAGTTAGTGCGAGCTAGCTCACAGTTTTTTAGCATCTGGCTCACAGATTTTTTTTCTCAGCTCAGGAAGGATGGCTCCAGAGCACACTGATTTAATGCAGTAGCCAAATCACTGGCTCAGAACTTTAATGTCAGTAGCTCACAAAGTAGAATTTTTGCTCACAAGACTCCACAGCTTAGAGGGAACATTGCTTAGGAGTCAGCCAGCTTGCAGGAGCCCAGCCAGCTCTCAGCAGCAGAAGCCAACCCAGCCAAATTTCTACCAGAGGGAACCCTGGCACTGAGACCCAGGGGAGCTCTGCCAGGGAAGCAGGGACAGCAGGCAGCCCTGACAAAGGATGTTGGGTGTGGCAGCCAGCTCTTTAAAGAACTTCAGGGGGAAGGGCCAGTGAGCTCGCTAATTCAAGGAAAGTATCCATTGGCCCAGGGGGCTGTCACTCCCAAGGACTGGGTTGGAGGGAGAGGATTGGATGAGCCCAGAGTTGGCCCTCCCTTGGGGAAGCATTTAAAAGGTGTGCACAGGAGCAGCCAGGGAAGGTCAGATTCATTGCCCGGCAGGTGGGAATAGCCACTGTGTGGGGAAACAGGGTGAAAGGAATCCTCCTCTGAGGCACTTGCCTGACAAAAAGCAACCCTGGAAAGTGAGACAGCTCTGGACTCAGGCCCAGTGGACCCTGACAAATACCATTCCATATCCCATCTATTTTGTCCTGGGGTGTAAAAAAACAAATCTACCCTATGAGAATATAACACTGAGGATCCTTCTGATTTGGGTTGCCAACCTCCAGGTGGTGGTTGGCAATGTCCTGGGATTACAGCTGATCTTCAGGTGACAGAGATCAAGTCACCTGGAGAAAATGGCTGCTTTGGGCATTACACCCCACTGATGTCCCTCCTCGAACCCTGCCCTCCTCATGCTCAACCCCACAAAACCTCCAGGTATTTCCCAACATGGAGCTGGCAACCCTACTTTCAATTGAATGGTGAGAAGGAAATCTCAAATAATTAGTAATGTCACAAACCTTCTGGTGAATATGTTCTGTTGATGACCCTATTGTGTTTGCCAACCGTGATCACCTGTGAGCTGACCCTCTAGTCTGTTTGCTTGACCCCCATTCTCCTCGTAAGACAAACTCACACACACAAAAAACCCCGGTGCACAGTAGCTGTAATGGTGGGGTTTAATTTCTTTGTCATGTAAGGGGGTTTGCATCTGTGCAATAGGTGAAGATGATTCTACCCAAGGTCAGATAGAAAGGTCAGGTAATTAAATGGCATGAGGGGGGGAACTACACCTCCTATAAAGCTGTGTGAAAATGTACATGCACAAACCAATGTCCACAGCATGGGTCTAAATAAACATCACATGATGATGAACAAATTTAGAATCCAGTGGCACCTTTAAGACCAACAAAGGTTTATTCAAGGTATGAGCTTTCGTGTGCATGCACATGACTCATACCTTGAATAAATCTTTGTTGGTCTTAAAGGTGCCACTGGATTCTAAATTTGTTCTACTGCTTTAGACAAACATGGCTGACCATCTGGATCTATCACATGATGATGTTCTTGTGGGTCTCCCACTTGAATACACACACACTATACACACTATATATAAAACTGCTCAATTGAGGATAGCTATTGCCATCTCATTTTGAATTTTGCTCTCTTTGAAAGGTTTACCAACCTCTGCCTCTTCAGTCAGTTCAGAAAGAAATAATACTGTATTACAATAATTATATCATCTCTCTCTTAGATCAGGTTGCTTGTGAATTCCTCACAAGATAATATTACTGAGGGCAAAACTGGATGTGATGAAAAATATGGGGCTATCACCCAAAATGCTGAGTTTCCCTATTCTCCCCACACAGATGCTGTAATGTGCAAGTATGTCATGGGAGTTTCACCAGGTACTTCACAACTCCCTCTCACCATCACTGACTGCCCAGGCTAATGGTGGGCAAAAAGACTACATTTTCCCATTAGTATGTATTGGGGGGGGATTTACAGGTGCACTGGACACAAGATTGTCATTTTCAATGGCACTCCTGTGTTCTTCATTGCGTCTTATTCTGCCTTGGAACACAGATTTGGGCACTTAGAGCTCTGGTTTATCATGTTAGGATAAACTCTAACAGTATAATCCTAAACACAGTTATAACCCTCTGTATAGAAATATTGTTTCTAAAGTCTCATGCCTTCTTCCTGTGATGACATTCTGTGTGTCTTTTTTCCTGCTACAGGCCAGATGGCCTAGTGTGATTTCTGTCACTTGACCAGATGGCTGAGCCACCAGATAGCCATGCCATATAATCATGCCTGATACCCACATTGCTTAACATATCTCTGCTGAGGACCAGACTTGAAGGCTCCTGTTGTATGGCCTACATGGGCCATGTCACATATGCAAT
>NW_015163113.1:650540-655049 GCF_001447785.1 Gekko japonicus | reverse complement strand
TGCAGTAAGGGCAAATAGCCATAGGTTGTTATTATTTTTGTATATTAGTCTCTTGCTATGCTTTGCACTGAATAAAGATCATTCATATTTGTAATTGTCTCTGATGCGGTAATTGAACTCCAGGGCTAAATCTTGTGTCTAAGCGGACCACAGAGCTACCACTGTGAGAGTTATTGTGTGCACCTCTGAGTTAGAGTTGCTGATGTATTAAGTCCCATATGCCAGCTAAGAGATTGAATCTCTGCTCTTAGGCTGGGTGAGGACCCCTTTTGAAAAGATTCTGGTGGCAAACTGTTGTGAATCCTAGAGAGAGTACAAACTGCCTCGTGGATTTTGTTTCATGTGCTGAGATATAGGGTTCCCTCTCACCCCTGGACTGGGCTGTGTTCTTCAGTGTGTCTTATTCTGCCCTGAAACACAGATTTAGGCACTTAGAGCTCTCGTATATCATGTTAGAATAAACTCTAATGGTATAATCCTAAACACAGTTATACCCCTCTAAGCCCACAGATGTCAATGGATGCTGAAGGGTATGACTTCTCTTAGGGAACAGAACGTGGCATGTAGTGTTTTCTCTAAGCTGATTTAGTGTGAGCTAGCTCACAGTTTTTTAGCCCCCGGCTCACACATTTTTGTCTTAGCTCAGGAAGGATGGCTCCAGAGCAAACTAATTTATGCAGCAGCCAAATCGCTCGCTCCCAGCTTTAATGCCAGTAGCTCACAAAGTAGAATTTTTGCTCACAAGACTCCAAATCTTAGAGGGAGCATTGGGGCATGGTTTAGCCCTATCCCATTACATCACAGAACCTTAACAGGATTGGCCCTGGTTAATACTTGGATGGGAGACACCAAGGACTGACTCTGCAGAGGAAGGCAATGGCAAACCACCTCTGTTTTTCACTTGCCTTGAAAACCCCTTGCTGGAGTCACTATAAATTGGTTGCCATTTTATGGTCCCTGCCACATGGCGGTAAAAAGCACGGCCAAAGTGCAGCTTTTTACCGCCGCACCAGAAGAGACACGCGGCAGTGGGATCACACAGATCCCCTGAGCCTCCGCGCACTTCCTCCCCACCAGAGCCTGGGGGAAAGCCACTGAAGGAGGAGCGTGGCAGCCGAACTGCGCATGTGTGTGCATGCGCAGTTCAGCCGGGAGCCTGGATTACTCCGGACAACAGGCGCACCGGTGATCCCACGGCTGTGCTTGACGCGGCGTTCCAGGTAAATCCTCCTCTGTAGGAGGTTCTTTTTTGCGGTGGGTTTTCCGGCTTTAGGGACGGATCGGGGATGGGTGCGCGCCGCTTCCCAGATGTTGCGGTGGGATCGCGCCTGTTTGTTGTGCCCCCGATCTGTCCCTCTCCCGGGCCAAAACCTTCCGTGTGACCGGGGCCGATGTCACTTAACATATGCAATTCCTCTTAAGAGACCACTGTGTCATTTTAGTTTAATAGGGTGCTTTCGTCATGTGAGGGCACAGACAAATAAAACCATCTTTTATCCTGCTTTGCTTGTAGGAATTCAGGATGACATATAAGGCTCTCGCCTCCTACATTTTCTCTTAACAGCATTCCTGTGAAGGAGACTGGGCTGAGAATGACTTGCCAAAGGTAAGCTTCATGAGACAGTAGAGATCTGAACCCAGGCCTCCCCAGTTAGTCTCACACTCTCAGTAGTAGATTATACTGACTTTAATATTCAACATACAAAATATGTGGCCATTTTACTAATTACTCTGCTAGTGTCATTCAAGTCACAATGCCTTACCAGCTACAAAACAGGTGGCCATTTTTCTTTAAAAAACAAAACAAAAAAGGAAATAAATATTTTCCTCTCTTTAAAAGCCATTTGTAAAGGCTAAAATCATATTTCAGAAGCATAACCACAAAGGTCAAATGTTCTTTCCCGTGTCATAAATGACTGAGTGAGGAGTGAGGGAAAGAAAAAGAAAACCATGCTTGACCATGAGAGAGATGTTTTCATATTTTACAACACATTTTCATTGGATCAGCAATGGCTAGTAATGACAAATAACTGTCTCCAGTTGGGTGGTAAAAACCCTTTGTAATCTGTAATCCTTTGGAGGTTGTAAACACTCTAGCAGCGAGCTCCTGACTGAAATGAAATTTTGTCCACAAGGGGATTTTGTTTCTTTCTAGCCAGCAAAAATTCATTTGACAAAGGGCAACCTCACTCTCTAGAAAGCCGTCTCTAGGCCTCTTGCTTCTTTGAACCAGTGCCTTTGCTTAGAAGGGCAATATAGTATTATGTTTTGCGACATTGTGCTGGTGTCACCCTTTTCCCCAGTAGATGAGGTTCCTTGATTACTTTTTACCTCAGACCATCCTTCCTGTTCCTTTGCTAGGCGCCCTCTTGAAGTTAAAAGTCTACATGCTTTGGTTTTTATAAAGTGTAGGATTCAGCCATGGGGGAATGCAGTCAGGAGTCTGGGAAAGATATAAAGATCCTGGATAGTGACTGCCCATCAGAGTCTGTCATCATAAATTAGATGAATGATTGGTCTGACACCGTAAGACAGCTTCTTATATTTCTATTCACGTAACTACCTCAGGATATATCAGTGAGGCAAAAGGGTGCATCTTTGGGGGGGAAATTTCCTGCTTGAACCCAGGGGGCTGAGAGGCATAAAAAGTTTAATAAAATCACATTCTCCTTTAACTTCCCCCCACACTTCTAGTCTGCAAGGTGCTAGTGGTGGTATCAGTCATTCTAACTTCACTAAATGAGTATTATTCAAGTGGGGTTTTTTACCACCCGCTCTACCCAGGCACCATAGCAGTATATTTTTTCCTGCCTTCTCTCTGGTGTTGTGAAGGTAATAAAGAAAGAACAAATTAGCACCGGGCAACAGAAGAGATGATAACTGCTAGAGACGCTGAACAGGCAGGGGTGACAGTGAAAACCAGTGTTGCCAGCCTCTAGATAGGTCTTGGAGATCTCCCAGAATTCCAACTGTTCTCCAGACTACAACTGATCTCCTACAGAAAATGGCTACTTTGGAGGGCGAACTTATGCCTTATGCCCCACTGAGGTCCTTCCCCTTCCCAAACTCCACCCTCCCCAGGCTCCCCCCCCCCCCAATCTCCAAGAATTGCTCAGCTTGGGGTTGGCAACCCAAGTGAAAGCTGACAGGTGAGGCAAATCTTTCACCCCTGATAGGGACTCCACTACCTGAAACTGCTTAAATGTCCCCCTACCACAGCCTGCAAGTCGGGTAGTGAATATGGGAGGGGGCATTTTGGCACAGTACAATACAAAACACGGTGCTTTCAGACACTGGGCCTTGACTAACAGCTCTCATTCTTTTCTGGTGTATATCTGTGTTGGAAGAATTAGAACAGATTTGTCAGAGGTGGTAAGTGTAGGCTGTCAGTAAGAAGAGTTCCTTTTCATTATTCAGTATTTGCTTCTAGTACACTTGGAGGGAGGGGGAGACACCCGAGATTCTGGGAAGGGATAAAATCACTAATAGAAACCACAACAAGATGTTTCAAGATCTGCAAAGAAACCACAAGCAGTATACATTGGGCCATCCAAGACAATGACAGAGCATCCAAGATTCAAATGGACATCTACTGGCTGAAAGGTACAAAGTAACCCTTTCTCAGTTCTTTAATCAACCATGCTTTATTCTGTATTCTGTTGAATTTCTGGCCTTCGGATTGGCAGGTCAAGTGACAGGTCCAGAGGATAACTGCTACTTACATTGATATAGGGTTGCCGTATCCCCCCTGGCCAGTGGTGGGGGAAGGGGGTAGGGTTGCCAAATCCAGGTTGGGAAAACCCTGGAGATTTGGGAGTGGAGCCTGGGGAAGACAGGGACATCAGTGGGGTTCAATGCCATAGAGCTTACCCTCCAAAGCATGCATTTTCTCCAGGGGAATTGATCTGTGTGGTCTGGAGATGTAATTCTGGAGGATCACGTGGTCCTACCTGGAGGCTGGCATTCGTATGTTAATGGAGGTGAAGACTCCAGCTTACAGTATGCCTCACAGAGCCAGTTTGGTGTTGTGGTTAAGTGTGCGGACTCTAATCTGGGAGAACTGGGTTTGATTCCCCACTCCTCCACTTGCAGCTGCT
Organism: Gekko japonicus; assembly: GCF_001447785.1. NCBI lineage: Eukaryota > Metazoa > Chordata > Lepidosauria > Squamata > Gekkonidae > Gekko > Gekko japonicus. The sequence goes on along the minus strand of NW_015163113.1, from coordinate 650,952 downwards.
GGATGACCTTGTGCAAGGCATAGTTCTGTCCAGGGGTCATTTCAAAGAAAAAGAAGTAAAGGAGCTCATTAGCATAACTTATTTACATATGCCACACCCGCTGACATCACCGGAAGTGTGGCAGAAGGCAACGCTCACGCGCCACTGGACTGTTTAGGATTGCTAGGTATTGGGGAGGGGGGCGGAACGTGCAGATCTGTCCTCACAGAGGAGGGAGAGCTTGTACCTGAATAAAACTTGGTCTTAAAGGTGCCACTGGACCTTTTTGGATTGCTAGCTATGGGGGGGGGAACGCACAGATCTGCCCTCACAGAGGAGGGAGAGCTTGTACCTGAAGGTGGGGGGGCTCTGCAACTTACCTGGTTGCTTCTTGCTCCTTGTGGCCCAACTGAGGGCTGCTGGGAGCAGGGGG
>NW_015163113.1:582729-650442 GCF_001447785.1 Gekko japonicus | reverse complement strand
TTCTTGAAAGAGCAGTTCTTTTTTTTTTTTAAGCCCCCAGAGGGGATTTTTTTATTGATTTTTTTAAACACTACAAAAACTAGAACAGAAAAAAGGGAAAGCTACATATAAGGGAGAAAGTAAAGAACCCACTACTAACTAAAAACCCAAGAGAGGAGATCTCTAACTAGCTTTTTATACTTCATTCAGACTTTTCATCTTTGTACTTCTTATGAACTGTGTCAATCTTTTAACCCTTTTAACCATGCCCAGTTACATTTATTTGCCCAATAACAGTGCCCCCCATCATCCCCTAGAACCAAAGTTCTCAAAGGCACAATTCAGAGTCCTTCAGCCTTTACTTCTTCTTCTCTCTCTTCTGCAGTTTGTAGGAACTTTCCGGGGCTGATGAAGTCCAGCTCTCCACTGGACTTATCGTCCTCTTCTTTTTTCTCGTCCTCTGGCCTTCCCAGCTGCTCCTTTAGAAATTCTTGAGCTTTAAGAACAGAGTCAATCTTGACCTTCTTCTCCTTGATCTTGAATATTACTCCTTCTGGAAACAGCCATTTATATCCAATTGAGTTTGTTTGGAGGAAAAACACAAGTTCTTTGTATTTCTTTCTGCGTTGTCTTACTTCAAATGGAATATCCTTTAGCGTTCTGACAACATTCTCCCCCACCTTCAGGAGTGTCGCAGCAACTGCTTTCAGGATAGCATCCCTGATGTGCCTCTTCGAGAATCTTACTACAATTTCCCCAGGCAGATTATTTTTCTTTATGTATCCTGAATATGACCTGTAGGCCACATCCATGTCATTGAGTAGCAAGTCCGCCTTTATATCTGCTACTGGGGCAGGTAGCTCACTCATAAGTTCTTTAAGATTCTTTCCTCTTTTCTCTGGCACCCCTTGGAAGCGCAGGACCTTATTAGCCTTATCCATTTGCACCTGCAGCATCTGATCTTCCAAAGATACAGTTTTCTTTTCCAATTTTTGCCCTTTTCCCCTCACTATCTGCATTGTCTCAGCCATTTCCTTTACTTTCTCAGCATCTTGCTTCATTACTTGAATCAAATCCGTTATTTGCGTTTGTTGAGCAGTAATGCTTATTGTCACAACTTGCAGCTGCTTTTGTTGTACAGTAATATTCGCTGTTACCACAGACATCTGTTCCTTAAAGACATTGAGCTGTTCCAGCAGAGGGCGCATGACCTCTGTCATCGCCTTCGTCGTCTCACTGGTCATTTCCGGCATCTTCGGGGACTCTAGTTTAGCTTTTAAAAGTTTCTCTTTGTCTCTGTCCCTCTTCCCTGCCATCTTTTTCTCGTTTGTTTGCTTTCACAATAAATTTTAAAGTCTCTGAATATACGCTTATCTGTATAGCTCGATGAATGAGTACTTCTGGGCAATTTCTTGTTTATTCTTCCACTCCCTCCCCTTTCGCTCTACGATTTATGGACATGGGAGGCGTCCCTCCCACCACTCGCTTCTGCCGTTTCGCCGCTTTGGGTAAGGAGTGTCTTTTCGTTTAAAAATCAGTTCTCATTTGACTCACGTTCATAGTTGGTCTTCTGACCCCTCTTCATTCATCATTTCAAATGCCTGATCTCCTGAACTTGATCCAGCTAGCTTCACTTGTACCATCAGGTCTCTCAGCTGGATGGACCACTGGAGCAAGGGGGAGCCTCGATTCCCTGGCATTCGGCCAGAGAAGAGGCTACCCCTTCAAAGCTCCTTGGCCAGGTGCCCTTCCCCGGGCTCCTGGGGTGGGTTACGAGCCTGCTCACCTTCTCCGTCCGCCAGAGCACGGAGACACCCCCGGGAGGTCCGAGAGGTTAGTCCGTGAGCGTGCCGCCATCAACCGTAAGTCTCAGAAAGAGCAGTTCTTGAAAGAGCTCTCTCAGCCCCACCTACCTCACAGGGTGTCTGTTGTGGGGAGGGGAAGGGAAAGGAGTTTGTAAGCTGCTCTGAAACTGAGTGAAGAGCGGGGTATAAATCCAATCTCCTCCTCCTCCTCTTCTTCTTAATGTGGGGGGCGGGTTGGGGATGTCAGTTGCTAGGGTTGCCAGACCTCTGGTCTGGTCAGGGGATCCCCTGGTCTTTGGGCCTCTAATCCGCTGCAGGCCAGTTGGCCAGCAGGGGAAGCCCCACCCCCAAAAGGGGACATCGCCACATGACGTCTTCACATTGCCAACGTCAGGGGGGTGGTGCTGTTGTTGTCATGGGCAGGGGGTGGAAGGGAGCTCTCCGGGAGTGGGGGGGTGGGGTGATGTCACCACACACGACATCCACAATGTGATGATGTCACATGGAAGTGATGTCATCATTCCAGGAACTGGTATTTTGGGCAAAATTCTATAGTTACCACAGAGTTTTGCCCAAAATAATAGAGTGTCACTGTGCAACACCCCTGGCATGATGACATCACTTCTGTGTGATGTCATCACATTGGGAACATCCCACTGGGTCATGGCTGTTGGGGGCAGGGCTTCCCCCACTGGCCAGCTGGCCCGTGAAATCGGGGGATCCCCCACTCCCACCTCTAGACCCAGGCTATACAGGGCTTTAAAGGTCAATGCCAGCAACTTGAATTGAGCCTGGAAGCACATTGGAAGCCCATGTAGGTGGAACACGACTGGAGTGATGTGGTCCCTAGGACACACTCCAGTCAACACTCTGGCTGCAACACTCTGTACCAACTGTGGCTTCCAACCAATCTTCAAGGGCAGCCCTCCATAGAGTACAATGCTGTAATCTAATGTAGATATTACCAGGACATGCACCACAGTGGCAAGATCTTTTCTGCCCAGGAAGGGCAAATCAGCTTTCTGTATATGTGTGAGCAATGAGAGGATGAGATGTTCCGTTACCAATATCCTTTTGCATTCAGTTTATACTTACAACATGTTTTTAGATTCATCACTATGGAAGCTCACATTGTGGCAATGCATGGGAGCCATTCCAGGAACTGTTCATGATGGTGTGTCTCTTCTGTCAAATTCTGACCTTCCAAGTGTTGCCTCTGCAACAAACCCATGCCACAAAGCCATGAAAAAAGAAGTGTTCCCTGGAGTTACCCCATCTCAGTGGATGTTCTTTGTTCTACTCCCCTGTCATGTTTAATTTTGAGTACTTTGGGGGTTTTGAGAATAAGGTATGAATGCCACCACAAAATGGCTGTCACAAAACACTGGGAGGTCCATCAGCATAGTGGGAGGTTCCAAGTCAAGCCTATATGAAGGCAGCTGATTCAAAATGATTTCTCAGGAGGTAGGCACCAGGAAGTGCAATGCTAGGCACCATGCCACCAATATGCACCATATTGGGGATTGCTGATCTAAAGACATCAGCACAATCCAGCTAAAGTTGTCTCTGTGTTATGTTCCATCAAATCTCATCTAACTCATGGAGACCCTATGAATTAATGATCCTATCCTATCAGGTCTTACATGCTTAAGGCCATGGCTTCTTTTATTGAGTCAGTCCATCTCATTTTGGGTCTTCCTCATTATTGTCAGTTAAAAGGAGTTTCATCTTCTCATGACTAAAGTACAATAGCCTCAGTTTAGTCATTTTAGCTTCTAGGGAGAACTCAGACTTGATTTGGAGCCCACTTATTTGTCTTTTTGGTGGTCCATGGGATCCATAAAGATCCATAGCCTTATCCAGCTAAATATAGTTTCAAGAGTAAGCAAGGGAACAGGACCCAGTTGCTCCCATTTTTAAAATAAAAAAATAGTATAATTTTAAGTCTTGTACTTTAACTGGTTTATATTATTATTATTATATTACATTTGTATATGATTAGTCCTGAATGTTAGGAGAATCTCAGGTATATTCCTTAGCAGTCCTTTTTTATTAGGTCTTTATCCTCTACTTTCCCCCCCAATGGTGACCTGATGCGACTTACCACAACATCATTCCCCTCTCTTTCATTTTATCCTCACAATAACCCCATGAGGTAGGTTAAGCTGAGAGTGTGTAACTGGCCCAAGATCACCCAGCAAGCTTCCATGGCAGAGTGGGGATTTAAACCTGGCTCTCCCAGATGCTAACGCAACACTCTAATCACTACACAACAATCCTGTAATACAAACCATAAATCTGGGGACTGCGTCTGATGCAAATTAAGATTAAAAAAAATGGGAACCATATAAACCTTAAAGGAGTCAAGTTTGCATTCCCTTATTAGTGTTGCCTATTGCAATTGGTTAAACCCTATTCAGGCAATATGTTTGACCATAGAGAACACACTACATATGATCCACCCAGTACACACCATCACCATTTTGTTTGAAAGGTGTAATGGTGTGGATTTTCAGCATCCCCACATGCAGTCAGACATATTACCTGAAAAGGAATTTACTGACCACACACTTAAAAGGTGTGCTGAAATGCCTACAGATTTTCCATAAAAGAAAACATACGGTGTCAAGCCTGTTCTCAGACACCCATAAGACAGCAATAGTACAAAGTGCTGACGGATGCAGCAATTGTGTAGTCCAGTGACATACTTTTGCAGTGGTAGTGATTCAAAATGAAATGTTGCTTACCTTCTTCCTGAGCTGTCGGCCAAATATGGTTTAGCTGATGTTATCAACTATATCCAGTCACCAGAAAGTATCAAGTATGAATCAGTCTGTCTTTCTTTCTTTCTTTCTTTCTTTCTTTCTTTCTTTCTTTCTTTCTTTCTTTCTTTCTTTCTTTCTTTCTTTCTTTCCCTCCCTCTCCCTCCCTCCCTTCTCAGATTCAGCAATTAAACACCACCAAGAGTCATCAAAAGCTTGGCAGAACATGCAAGTTTTCACCTGCCTTCTGAAGGAAAGCAAGCAAAGTCATCAAATGAGCCTGCAACAGGAGAGAATACCAAAGTGCTGGGACAACTACTAAGAAGGCCCTACGCTTGGTGGGCGCCAACCTGCTATCTATTTGCAATGGTATACTGAGTAGGATCTCAGTGGCAAACCTCAAAAGAACAGGAGGGTTTATAACAGAACAGGCATCTCTGGCTTTAGCATCTTTGCTTTTCTGCAATAAAATATAGTACATAAAGGTCATTTAATGCTTTTATGATCTAGATGTTTTCATTAACCTGAATGATCTGGAGTCCTGCGGTACCATAAACAATAATGGGAGCCAGTTTGGTGTAGTGGTTAAGTGTGCGGACTCTAATCTGGGAGAACCAGGTTTGATTCCCCACTCCTCCACTTGCACCTGCTGATGTGACCTTGGGTCAGTCACAAGCTCTGGCACAGCTGTCCTTGAAAAAGAGCAGTTTCTGTCAGAGCTCTCTCAGCCCCACCCACCTCACAGGGTGTCTGTTGTGGGGAGGGGAAGGGGAAGGAGTTTGTAAGCCGCTCTGAGACACCTTTGGGTAGTGAAGGGCGGGGTATAAATCCAATCTCTTCTTCTCTTCTAATAAAATGTATTCATACTTCTGTGAGTCAAAGCTCACTTCATCAGGCACATGACACACTCTACTATACTATCAGATGTATTTATATTCAAAGCTTCAGACAGAAGAAGGGCTGTGGGGAAATTTTACAAAGAGAGGCTCTTTTAAAACAATATCCAATCAAAATAGTAATCACTCAGAGTGGGTGAGGACCATTCCCATCTTTTGATAAAGCAGGATTAATATAAAATAGGTTTAGTACAGGGTATAAATACAGAATTATAGCAAATTAGCTGAACTAAGTAAAGAGTGGAATGTGCTAAGATATTAGTGCAGAGTGAAAGATGCCAGGTCTGTGTTTTACACTGGCCTCTCTCGCCACCGCCACCATTCTTTCTCTGAAGCTGTCAGCACAGGTCTTTCTAATGACTAAATCCTTCATGTATCTGATGGTGAGCTCTGACTCAAGAAAATTTATGCCAGAATTCATTTTGTTAGTTATTGGACACCCATTTCCGTTGCTGCTACCCATCTTTGCTTTAGGAAGTCTCCAGATCATGCAGGTAATTCCAGCCTCCCCAAAGTGAAATTATTTACAAGTTCAGATCAACAATCGTTCAAGACAATACTTGATAAAGTAGAAACGTAAGAAAGGTCAACAGCATGAACTTAGCCTAAGTGATTTAAAGTTTGATCGTAGGACCTAGGGCCATGGGACAGCATACCACTGGGTCCAGTGGAAGGGGCCTACCATTTGTGCAGGACGACATGTCCTCTTAAACCAGCACAGGGCTCATTGCTATTTGCATTCCAGCAACTTGAACCCATCAAGTAGTTTGAGGAGGTTCCATAAGTGATAGATTCTCCATGACACCTATCCCACCCCCCACACTGGGTAAAGTGCAACAAAGATTGGGGGGGGGGGGGAGTTTGGCCATCAGGTCACAGCTGACTTATGACAACCCGATGGGGTTTTCAAGGCAAGAGACATTTAGAGGTGGTTTGCCATTGCTTCCCTCTGTAAAGTGATCCTGGTATTCCTTGGTGGCCTCCCATACAAGTACTGACCCGGGCCAACTATGCTTAGCTTCCAAAGTCCTATGAGATTGGGCTATCCCATGCTATCCAGGTCAGGGACAATATGGGTACTGGTTAGGAAAGTTTAATCTTAACCTGCAAGTATTGATTCAGGGTTTATACTGGTCCCTGGTTTTGCATATTAAAAGGCTCCTTATGAAATCAATCCTGCTTAGACATATCTAAGTCCTATTGTAACAATGGAACAGCCAATAAGATTTGCCGTTTGTTGTCTGTCATTCCTTGTCGAACCATGTGGTTGGATATAAATCACAAAATAAGGGGAAAATCCATTAAACTTAATTAAAACATTTAACATCAGCTTCCAAAAAAGCCTTCCTCTAGGGTTACTGAAGCCATCAACTGATTGAAAGTCTTTTTAGTTGATTAATGGATTTGCATTTTAATTCCTGGGATGGTAGAAGCATACTACATGTAGTAATTTAAGGGATCTAAGTAAAAGTGACATGGCTTCTCCATTAACTAAATAAGAAAAAAATATTAGTTGTGCAGTAATATGATATGCGTAATCCTTCCTTAATAAGCACCTCCAATTAAAATCAGGGGAGGAAAATGTGCACTATAATCAGACAGTAATGCATTGAGCAATTAATCAAGTGTATTGTACTATGCTTGGAGTTTCTATCACCCTTGGCCACATCAGTTAACTTTAATTAACTGATGGTGTAGAATACTAAAGGTATAGAAAAATAACACTTTATTCCTAAGCAAGAGAATACAAGATTTCTTAAAGTCATTAATGAAAATGTTACCAGTACCACCCTGAGCAGTGTTACACCATTCTAAACCCATTGGCATCAATGGACTTTAAAAAATGCAACTTTGCTTAGGATTACACTGTAAATCAGTCATGTCAGTACACCTCTGACAATTGCCATAATGCAGTCTTGAATGTACTCCCCAATAGGCAAATCCAATTGTAACTCAAAAATTGCTTTCAAGTGAACATGGGGGTTGTATTCATTCCTGTCCTCCCAAACAGCACTAATTCATTCCAGAAGTAACTTCACCAGGAAAGATTTTTACTTCTGGACTGCCCACATTGCCAGCAGCAATATTTTATTCCAGCAGTAATTTCAGCAGCAAAGTATTTCTTTTCTCTCTTGTCTATACTGCCAACTCCATAGGGAATACACTCAGTTGAGAATGCAGCCAGTAGAGGTCCATTACTGAACTTACTTGCTGGAATAAATTGCTCTTTGTTGAGACCTAGGTGTCCATGCACTTCAGTTTAGGATTTAGCTGTAAAAAGCCAAATTAAAGCCCCAGTATATTCAAAAGGGTTCACAATAGATGGGATTGCGAGAACATTCCTTTTGCCTATCAAGTGCATCTGTTCATTTTTAAGCTTGCTATCTGAGGTCTTTACTTTTGATTCATAGTGATAGACAAGTTTGGTAAAGGGCTAGGTCTTTGGAGAATTCTCAGGGAAAAAACTTGGACTTTTTGGGGGGTACGTTCCGCATGGGTTGGGTGGGGGTAGTTCCTCCTCCAGTACCACCCATCTGCCATTGTCCCTCTTTGCAACTTGGTACATTTTGTAATAAGTAGGAAATGTGAGGGAGGAGGGAAGCTAGCTGAGAGCTGGCATGAAGCCTTTATGAGCCAAGGCTACTTCTACTTCTTCACCCAAAGAGTGATTAACACTTGGAATTCACTGCCACAGGAGGTGGTGGCGGCTACAAGCATGGACGGCTTCAAAAGGGAATTAGATAAGCATATGGAGCAGAGGTCCATCAGTGACTATTAGCCACAAGGTATAGATAGGGGCTCTGGGGCGAGTGATGCTCTGTCTTCTTGGTGCTTGGGGGGGTCAACAGTGGGAGGGCTTCTAATGTCCTGGCCCCACTGGTGGACCTCCTAATGGCACTGGTATTTCTGGCCACTGTGGGATACAGAGTGTTGGACTGGATGGGCCTTTGGCCTGATCCAACATTGGCATCTCTTATGTTCTTATGTTCTTAAGGCAAAATTTACAGAGAGGGGTTTGATGCGGTAGAATAGGCTTGAGTCAGAGTGATTTGATTTTAGGGATGTGCACTAGAACCAAAATCCAGATTCAGAATTAAGACCTTTCAGATTCTGAATTCAGAATTTAGGAAATCTGGAATTTCTGAATGTCTGGAACACCATTAACAGCAATAGGAACAGACATTTCCCACTTAAAAAAAAAAAAGCATAAAAGAACAGGCCCCTTTTTACAAGGTTTCCATCAGAGTTGAGAAGATGTGGCAAATGCACACAGCAACAGCCACTGTTGCCAGGCAGCAGTGCCAGGCATTAGGAAATGATTGCAACCTGTGCGTGAACCCTGATTTCTCAAGAAGCCAAGTCCAGCTGTCTGAGAGACAGGTTTCACTTTCCTCCCATTGCAAGCAACCTAGCCTTTTTTCTGTAGGAGCCAGTGGGACTCTGAATATTAGGAATTATTCTGACTATCCAGAACTATAAAATTCTGATTCAGAATTATTCGTAACTATTCTGAATAGAGTTTTATTCAGTACTTCTGAATATTTCTGAGTCTGAATTGCACTTCCCTACTCAATTTCTGAAATTCTTTTCTATTACTAACAATTGGGTAACAAACAGTATTTGTGTTCTTATCTATAGATGCTTACATTTTCTGCAGGATCTAAAACCACAAGTGGACCCAAACATAGTATTTCATTTGTCCTCCAAACCCAGTTACACAGTGATCAGAAATGAACGGATGGAGCATTTCCCAATACTTGAATTCTTAAACTGAAAGAGTAGTACGTGTGGCAGCCTGAGTCTATAATGCATGTGTGCACAAGTGTTTCCCCTCTTTATTTCATCTCATTTTTATAATTTGCAGCTATACTGAGAGAGAGAAAAATAGACTTATGAGAAATGCACCAGCAATTTTGAGATGAGAAGAGTCACGGGAAAAAGACAATAATGGTAGCAAAAGTTAAGGCAGCAGGAAAAGACCCAGTTGGAGATGGACTGACTCAATGAAGGAAGCTACAGCCTTCACTTTGCAAGACCTGAGCAAGGCTGTTAACAGTAGAGGTCATTAATTCATAGGATCGCCATAAGTTGGAAGTGACTTGACAGCACTTCACACACACACACACACACACACACACACACCAGCAACACTTCCCACATCAAAAAATTTCACAGTCATACTGTACACATTTTAAGTAGAAGCTGTCTCTTCTTCTGGAACAAATCATTAGGCACAGATATTGATAGGTGACAGCTGAGATACGACCCTACAAAACAGGTGACGCTATAGTGGCTGTGGAGCTGGAAAAGGTTTCCTTCTTTAATTTGCCTTATGGTGCCAAATTTAGGTGATATGAAAGTCAGACAGGATAGAAAATGTATAGCAAAACCATTCCGTTTGTTGAAATTTGCTGTTGTTATTCAGTCGCACAGTCGAGTCCGATACAAATGTTTTTGCACAGTCGCCTAAAGCTCTGAGGCTGCTCCTGTCAGTAAGGAAAGCAAAGTATGTTTGTATAGAGCTGGACCGATGCTGTCTCCATATGCAAGCTCAAAATTGCATTGGCCTTAGGGAGATCATTTTTGCCGCATGCTTCCCTTAAGACAGCCACTGCGGAGCACAGATAATGTACCATTTATTCATGGCATGTTCGAGTAGGGGAAAGAGACAGACTGCCGCACATTACTGTGGTTCAGTGACTCTCATTGGTGATATTAAAAGCATATCTGAGTCTTTCTTGCCATTTGTGTGTGCTAGTGAATGTTAATGTAGAACAGAAAGCTGAAGACAGCCACTGGACAGAAGAATTTAAAGCAGCCCTGCTGGACCAAAGAACCATCAGCATCCTGTTTCCAGCAGTTGCCAACCACATGCTTCTTGGAAGCTCACAACTATGTAGCCAATAACATCCCTAGTGTCTGTTGTCAGTCCTCTGGTAGACTGCCTCTACATATGGAGGTCCTTGTTTCTCTGTCCTAACAGATGTTGATCTAACCCCTGTTAATTTTATGGAGCTTTCTGAAAAGCCATTTCAACAAGTAGCAATCACCTCCTGCTGTGGTAATGAGTTCCATAAGTCAATTACTCTCCCTGCTGAGATCCAGGCCCTGTGGGACTTAATGTGGTTCCGCAGGGCTTGCAAGACGGAGATGTTCCACCAGGCCTATGGTTGAGGTGGCAGAGATCTATTTATCTTGGCCTCCCCTTCCTTGCACTGCTTTGCATTGCTGTTATGTGCAATCTATATCATCTTTCATCTGCCCCATCAGCATCAATTGCCAAGCACCTGCACACATGTGAGGAGCCTAAACGGGAGCAGATGGAGAAGGAGTAATTGGATGATGCCATCAATTTCTATTGCTGTTATTTATTGATGCTATTTTATTGCTGCTTAATGATTGGTTGTGTCGTTTTAGAAGTTGGATTGTGTATTTACTGCTGTTGTGACCTGCCCTGAGCCTGCCTGCAGGGGAGGGCGGACTAGAAGCCCAATGAATTAAGTGACAAAGATAAAATTACGTGTTGTATGAAGAAGTACCATGGGAAAACTGTACCTGCCAAATCACTTTCACTCAGTGACCTCATGTTCCTGAATGAGGGGGGGGGGATCTTTCTCAACACCATTCATAATTTTATAATATCTCCCCTCAGAAATATATTTCACTCCTGAACTTCCAGTTTATGGTGACACGCTGGCAGACGCACCTCCCGGACCTCCTGGGGGTGCGATCTGCGTGCTAGCGGTTAGGAGGGGGCGCGATTGTTTGCTAACCCCCTGCAACCTTTGTGAAAGGCTCCTAGCCATGGGGCTTTTGAAGGGTGGCCTCTTCACCAGCGTGATGCTGGGGGATTGAGGTGCTCTTCCACCCTGACAGTCCTGCCACTATGTGTCCGAATGGAACTAGAGCCACTGACCGGGACAAGCATCAGAGATCGAGTGTTTAAAATGCATTCTGAGCAAGGTCTTATGACTGACAATGAACAGTGAGTCGAATGAAAGTGAAATACAGGCAACTTAAAAAGAAAGTCCCCCCCCCCCGAGAACAGCGAGAAAAGCGAGCGGGGGAGTGGCCCCTCCCATACGCATGAACTAAAAAGTGATTTAGCAAGGGGGGGACGGAATTAAAAGCATTGAAATCTGTTTTAAGAACCTTACCAGAGCACGGATAGGCGTTGGGCGAATTTCAGAGACTTTAGCAAGTTTTGACAAAAGTAAACAATCCATAAAAATGGCATGGAAAAAAGTGGAGAGAGATAAACAACCAAAAGTGAAACCACCGGGGAGCATGAGCCCATGAACAGAAGAGATCACTGAGTTATCTAAACATTTGGCGGACTCTTTGCGCCCTCTACTGGACCAGATGACTAACATCAATCAGCAGCTGACAACTCTAAATCAGAACTTTGCAACTCAGCAGCTCCAACTGTCTGAAACTACAAAAAAGACGGACCAAACAGCTGAGAAAGTAAAGGAAATAGATGCCAACTCTAAAAAAGTCAAGAAAAAAGTGCAAATGCTGGAAAGGAAGGAAGCTTCGGATGAATCTCAACTTTTACAACTGCAAATAGAGAAAGATAACCTGGTCCTCCAGTTCCAAGGGGTCCCTGAAGTAGAAGACGAGAATCTAAAACAACTTTTGAGTGATGCATTAGCTCCAGTTACAGATTAAAAAGCGGAATACCTTATAAGTGAAATGGATGTGGTCTATAGGGCCTATTTCATTTACATCAAGAAAAATAATCTGCCTGGGGAGATAGTGGTTAGATTCTCGAGGAGACACGTGTTTGTTGTGCTAGGCTTTCCGCCACTAACTCCTTCAGATCTTTATCTATGTTTTCGGGGATATTTTGGCATCTCAACACTAATGCCGCTTTGTCCATCTCTATATTTATCAGAGTTTCCTCTATTTTTTTCATTTTTTAGCTTTAATTCTTCGACTTTATATTCCAGATCATTTATCTTTTTTTCCGTCTTAAAACTTTTATTAGTTATTTTTGTGATTTCTTGTCTGTTTTCACTTATTTGTTTTTTAATTTCTTCTTTTTCCATTTTAATATGTTCTGTTAGTGAGTCTTTTTTATATAATTATTTTTATTAGATTTTATAAGCCTATATTTGCACATTGACAATATCGGCAGCAAGTTTACATATATTTCCATACATTGAATCTCACTTATTTTTACAACACTGATTAATATTACTGATTAATATTACTATCATTCCTTCAAGAACTGACTTTCCTTATTTTCACAATTCCAGTCAAAACCAATCTGTGTTGACTAAACTTCTATACTACTGTAACCTTTTGAAATTAAATAAATGTCAATTCAAATTTACAGTTCTTATCCCAGACTCTATCAAGATTCTGACTTCTCTCCTAGCCCTATGTCTTGCCGATTCTGTGAGATCAATATAGGGGTTTAAGTTCATAATTATTTCTTTTCTTTTTTATACCCATTTGTTTACCGCTTGAGATTTTTATATTTTCTTAATATTTTGTTTAACACTTTTTAATTTCTTTTTTCAAACCTTTCTTTTCCCTTAGATTTCTCAACAACACCTCAACAACATCCTTTTATAATTTCCAAACCTTAGATCTCCTTATGACTGACCTTCTCAAGTACCGTACCATAAGTAACAAATAGCCTATTTACCTCAAGTTTTCCTTCTATCCAATGACACAATTACTTCTAATCAATTTCTATCCCAAGATTATGCATTACCCCACTGCCAACTACACATTCAATATTCCCTTATTATCAATTACAATCCCTTTCCATTCTTTAAATTATTCAGTCACCTGTTTTACATTAACATTTCCCCCCTAAAAATTTCAAGTGAATTCCATAGATAAATCAATATAGATACCAGTATATATATCTGTCTATCATTTCAATTATCCAATATCACAATTACTTCTAATCAATTTCTATTCTCATGCTTATACCTTACCCCCAGCCAGCTAAGATTCAATATTCCCTTATTATCAATTACAAACCCTTTCTATTCATTAAGTTAATCAATCACAAATTTTTCATTAACATTTTCCCCCTAAAAATTCCAAGTCAACTTCCCCTAAAAATTTCAAGTCAAATTCATAAATGTTGATATAGATACAAGTATAAATATCAGTCTACCATTTCAATTACCCAATGTCACCATTACTTCTAATCAATTTCTGATCTCATAATTACCTTAACATTTTCCCCCTAAAAATTTCAAATCAATTTCATAGATAAATCAATATAGATACCAGTATGTATATCTGTCTATTCTTTCAGTTATCCAATATCACAATTACTTCTAATCAATTTCTATTCTCATGATTATACATTACCCCCAGCCAGCTAAGAATGAATCAATTATTTCTAAACCAAAAGGCTTCCCCTCGCACACTGTGTTCTTCTGTTTGGTGGCTCTCCAGTGATAAGATTCCCTGGACACTCCTGTTTTGTCCATCAAAACCTTTGAATGTGGAGGTCCCCTTTAGCCACCAGGGTTAGCAGCCACTAACAGACCTCTCCTCCATGAATCTGTCTAATCCCCCTTTTAAAGCCATCTATGCCTGTGGCCCTCACTGCATCCTCTGACAGGAGATTCCATGTTTTACTCACTAGTTGACTAGTTGAGTAACAGTATTTCCTTTTGTCCTGTCAATTGTAGCATAGTCCCTGAAGCCCCCGGTTCTCTCTAGAAGTCACAGGCTTCTGGTTCACACACAGAATTTCCACTCTCCTTCCATCCCCCAAGTTCCCTATGCTGCGAAGCACAGGAAATATTATGGGGGTGTTTTGGAGACACTTGGAATGACAGGAAAGGAGGGATATATACCTTTTAAAACAAATAATTACAAGTCAGCTTAGGGTTTGGAGGAGGACATTTTTTGGTGACTCCTTCATCAATCTGCCCTTAGCTTTTGCTGAGATTTCAGGCCCATTCCAATCAGAGATGGAGAAATCCTGAAGGTAGCCCTTGGAATTCCTAATGATCTGAGCAGAAATGTCATTCTTGGGATACCTCTAGGATCAGGACTAGATCTGCTTTGCAAGTTCAACCCATTCTTGCAGCGGCTCACTTTCATGTGACCAAACCAGAAGTGCTCTTCCACAAGTGGTTTGTTGCTTTTTTTGGCCCCCCGGAGGGGATTTTTTCTGAGGTCCCCCTCTCCGGGCTCCACTCCTCAAATCTCCAGGAATTTCCATACCTTAAGCTGGCAACTTTATCTCCTCCCCTCTCAGCAGCCTCTTTCCAGTAGCACCTTGGTGGTGGAAAGTGCTATCAAGTCATAGAAGACTTATGGTGACCCCATAAGGTTTTCAAGGCAAGGGACGTTCAGAGGCGGTTTGCCACTGCCTGCCTCTGCGTCACAACCAACTCCCATCCAAATACTAACCAGGGCCAGCCCTAAGAAACCAAGGAAGCTTAATGGATTGGAGTTACATTTCTACTCAGTTTTCAGAGGGACCATTCAGGCTGGTAGGTTGAGGATTCACAAAAGGAAATAGTATTTTTCACAGAGAGTAATTAAAATGTGGAATTTGCTGCCAGAAGATGGTAGTGATGGCCACAGGAACAGCTTTAAAGGGAGATTAGATAGATTCATGGAGGAAAGGTCAATCAATGGCTACTAGCCATGGTGACTGAGGGAAACCTCCACATTCAGAGGCAGTAAACCTCTGACTCCCAGAGACAGGAGGAAACATCAGGGGAAGGCCTCAGTCTCTATGCCCTTTGTTGGCCCTCCAGAGGAACTGGCTGGCCACTGTGTGAGACAGGATGTGGAACTAGATGGACCATTGGTCTGATCCAGCAGGGCTCTTCTTATGTAATGCCCCATTCCATCACCACCCCCATTGCCTTAAGCAGGTGAAATTTAGAAATCAGAAGCTTTTGACATGGCTTGCAGTGTTGTTGTTTTTTAAATTCATTCATTCATTCACATCACCATTATCTATACCAGTGGTAAAGATGCAGTGTTTCTGGGGTTAAATAAATCTCTCTTCTCTCCACTATTGCCTGACAGTAAACTGTGATGTGAAAAAAGCCATATCTGCTAAATATCCCCTTACTGTACAGCTTTAAAGGCCCAGGGGCCTCCTTCTGTTCAAGAGTAGACAGTCCTAAATGAGGAAGATTAAAATCTAATTGATGGTAAGTGCAGTGAGTCAGTTTCAAAGCAGGTGATGTGAACAAAAACTTGAGCTTCAGGGCTAAAGGGGAGGGGGGTTCCTTCACTTTAATCAACCTTTCCAAATAAAGGTGGGATAATCAGGAAGAAAATGAACTGTGGAATGAGTTATACAGGACAAGCTAAAGAAGTTAAGAAAACAAAGTGATTAAAATAACCAACAACAAGCACCAGCTACAAAATGCAGGGTTCCCATGGGCTCAGCTTTGACAAGCAAAATAATCTAATTAGGAACTAGTTTTTATTAAGATTTTCCGCCTGACCCATCACTTTTGTCCCCCCAACATCTGCTTCTCCTGTTTGATTTAGTGGGTTAGGCTGCACTGGAAGTAATTAAAACCCTGTTAGTGGTCTGGTTGCCACAGAAAACAGTATATTTCCTGTCCCTTTAATAGACGCTTGAGGGGATTTTATTGCCCAAGTGGTGGTATTTACCTCCATACCATAAAAAGCTTCAACTCTCCATTTCAGAGGAGGAGGAGGAGGAACAACATAAGAACATAAGGGATAATAAGAGAAGCCAATGTTGGATCAGGCCAATGGCCCATCCAGTCCAACACTCTGTCACACAGTGGCCAAAAATACCAGGTGCAATCAGGAGGTCCACCAGTGGGGCCAGAACATTAGAAGCCCTCCCACTGTTGACTCCCCCCCCCAAGCACCAAGAATACAGCGCATCACTTGCCCCAGCCTGAGAGTTCCTATGTATATTTTGTGGCTAATAGCCACTGATGGACTTCTGCTCCATATGCTTATCTAATTCCCTCTTGAAGCTGTCCATGCTTGTAGCCACCACCACCTCATGTGGAGGAGGAGGAGGAGGAGGAGGTGGTGTTTGGATTTATACCCTGCCCTTCACTTGGAGTCTCAGAGCAGCTTACATTCTCCTTCCCTTCCCCTCCCCACAACAGACACCCTATGAGGTAGGTGGGGCTGAGAGAGCTCTGAGAGAACTGCGACTGACCCAAGGCCACCCAGCTGGCTGCATGTGGAGGAGTGGGGAATCAAACCTGGTTCTCCAGATTACAGTCCACCACTCTTAACCACTACACCAAACTATATATGAGCCTTCTCTTAAAGGGATAGGACATTTTTCTCCTGGCCTGTTGGAAACCCTAACTGTGAGTTCTTTCATAGTGACTGAAATGGGAGAAGTAATGCCCCATAAACTAATCTGGTCCATCTATTTTGGCATGAAAGAAAAAAGTGGGTTAACTTATGCCATCCTGCATAAGTTTCTCTTTCATCCACCTCATCTTTAGGCTACATGCCTGCCCCACACTGCAAAAAGGGCACCTGTCTCACCTCTTCCTTCCAGCTGGAGTCTTCAGCACCCCCCTAAACTATGCCCTGTGGATCAGTGGACCCAGGAACATCAAGAAGCTTTGGGTCAGAATCCTTGCTTAGCCCCAGACCCTGTCTTGGCTTTGGGCTGCCAACAGACCTGGAGGGAACATGGCCTGTTCCTTTAACAGAGGCTTAATGTATGGAAATAGCCAGGTGAAGTTCATGGCATACAGGTAAATAGCATCACTTCATAAATAATATCTCATTAAGTCACTATTAAAGGGACAGCAAATCCCCAGCCCCAGGCAGTTGGAAACCCGATTCAGGCTTCCTCACTTAGCCACCTCACTCACCCTTGTTCTTTTTTTTAAAAAGGACACCAGATTCTGATAGAAGAAATTGGATCTATTCATTCTAGTTTCTATAGCTGTTGTTATTTTTATTGAATCGCGATCCTGAAAATCAATAACGTTTGCAAATAACGATTTTGTGAGTTGGGAACTTTTAAAATTTAGTTAAATTATTCAATCTGAGCCGTTTCCCTACTAAAATAAGTCATCAGTACAAATTACAACACATTAAAGTAAAAAAGGCCTATAAAATACTTTAAAATCCAATACAAAACTATTTGAAAAATTCAGCTCCAACCATTAAGATATGCAGCAGCACCAAGGCCCATTTAACAGCCATAAAAAGCTGTTGTACATAGCAATATTTGTGCTTAAGAGCAGGAGGAAATCAAGGAAGTGGCTTCACAGAACTCCCTGTGAATGACTTCTATTTTGCTTGCCTTGGGAGGGACCTAGGATGGCAAGGTCTCCCTGGACTTTTGGGCAAATCCTAGACCATCTGTGCAACATGATAACATCACTTCCAATTTGTTCAGGAAGTGACATCTTTTAAATGCTTTTGAGAAGAAGTGGGGGATGGTGCACACCCTTCTCCCTCCTTCCTGCAAGATTTAAAGGGCCCTCCAGCTGATTGGTGGGCCATGTGCCTCCCAGTAACCAGCTGAAGGGCCCTTTAAATCTTGCTGGAGGGCAGAGGTCATTTCAGGGGGGATTGTGGGGGATCGCAGTTCCCCCGGGTGAGGTATGGGGGGCGGGGCACATGACGAAGCCTCACCCCCTGCTTCCGGCCGCCCCGCTTCTGGCCCTCATTCAGCCAGGAGGAGGCAGGAGAAGAGGGAGGGTAAGTTGCTTCCTCCCTGCCTCTCCCCACCCCTGCCTGCCTGGGGCCAGGGAGGGCCTTCACGGGGCTTCCTTGCACTCCCGCCGGCCTTGCAGGTCCACCGCCGGGCCCCTCATGGGGCTCGGCCGTGGAGCTGCAAGGCCGGCGGCAGCGGCCGGAATCGTTGGGGGCGGGGGGCGTGGCCTTATGACACACTTCCGGCGATGTCAGGGGGTGTGGCCTTATGACACACTTCCGGTGATGTCAGTGGGTGTGGCATATGCTAATGAGTTCCCCTGGCTCTTTTTCTATGAAATGACCCCTGCTGGAGGGGAGGGAGAGGGGTGGCCACCGGCAGTCAGGCTTGGGGGTGGATTGGAGCTGACAAAAAATGACGACAGCCCCACCAGCAAAATGTTTGCCTCACAAGCCACACAATCCTGCCTACGGGCCTGATGCAGTCTCAACTCCTTTTAAACCCACTGACTTCAACGGATTAAGAAAGCCGTGATTCTGTCTAAGACTGCACTGAAAGCAGTTTTGGTTGATGCAATCAAAGTCCTATGAAGGGCTTCTACTGAGAGGGAAGCCATTTCTTTTTTTATTGGAGCACGGCTTTGGAAGCTGTGGAACAATAAGTGTTATATTTGGTTTAATGTTCTGTTACAATAATCAAGTTATTCCCAGTTAGCATTCCATAGTTTAGACTTGGCTTGATATTATTAATATTGTGCATTTAAAAAAAATGTATATTTAAAAATCAAGTTGCCAGAACATGCCAACAAAAAGCATAACAACTAGGATGGCCAGCTGCTTTTTTTGTTTTTGTTTTGGCCACTTCCCACTTCTGCGCCCTTAATGGCAGCCCAGTCTTCAAACTTCAGCAGACAATTGTGCTCTTTCCCCTACCGTGCATCACTTCTTCTGCTGATCTGTGAAGGTCAAAGCGTTGCCAAGTCAGAGGTACCAGGGCAGGCCAGTTGGGTTTCTCAAGGTCCCTCATGGACCTTGTTAGCAGTCCTCTGTGTCGATGCTGTTTCTTGTTAAACCGAGCCTGTGATAATTGAGAGAGCGGAAACCCGCTCATGCATATGATACCCAAGGAAGGCAGAGCTGCAAGCTCAGCACTGCCCAGCTGGGAAGAAGTAATCTGTGACTGCTAGATCAGAGGCTTTGAAGAATGCCAGAAAAGTATATCGCCCCACAGTGGCCAATGCCAGACTACCAGCTGGGCCCTGGGCCCAGATCTGTGGCCTGTTGTGGACCTTCTCTGGGTTTGAGTACTGTCTTTTCAGCCCTGTTCCTGTGCCTTATCAAGCAGAAACACAACAGCTATTCCTCTCTGAATCCTTGCCAATAAAATGTGCAACTGTTGAATGTCTCCCTGCCTGCCTCTAATGGAACATTGTTGTGCCACAAAAGTCTCATCGCAAGTGTATAACATCAGGGTTAGCCTTTGGTTGCTGTACTAAAAATAGAAGTGATCAGCTGCAAAGAACAACAGGACAGATTCTGCACAATCGTTGGCAGATCTGGGTAGCTCTGGTTTGATTTTGTCATGCGACTCAAACCTGTGAGGCTGTATTTGCACATATTATTCTTCTTTCTTCGTGTTGTATTTCTCCAATGCAATGTATGTGATTTTCAGTATTATTTGTGGATCAATATGTCAGCATTAAACATCATCGTATGTATTCATTTGAACAAACCAAGGGTTCCCAAGTCCAGGAAGAGAATCTATATCTGCTACAATACCCTATCATGCTTCTTTTTTTAGCTAGTTATTGACAGGTGCTTTCTGCATACTGTATCCTAATTGAATACATGAGGCTGCCTTATACCGAATCAGACCTTTGGTCCAGCACAGTCAGTACTGTCTACTCAGACTGACAGAGGCTCTCCAAGGTCTTAGGGAAAGGTCTTTCAAATCACCTCCTGCAAGATCTTTTAACTGGAGATGTTGTGGACCAAACCTGGGACCGTCTGTATGCCAAGCAGATGCTCTACTGCTGAGTCATGCCCCCTCCCTAATTATTGAACAAGGCATCTTCACCCCCACTGGACCTTGCAGAATCACAGGGTCTTGATGACCCCTTTTAATTATTTGGGGGGGGGTCACCAGAAGCACTTTGTACGCAGTAGAAGTGTATGTACGGTGTAGATACAAATACCAAATTAATTCTATAAAATATATATAATGGGAGATGGTTAGAGTGACAGTGGAGAAAGACTCGGCATCTGCACAGTGTCGACCTGCGGAACTCTCCCAGGTGGCCAGGGCCTAATGGGTTCTGGCTGACAGGAGGAGGTGGACTGTTCTGCAGCCCACTGCAATCCTTTGGCTAAGAACTTGGACTCTATATTAGCAGTGACAGGATTGGATGGGCACAACTGAAAGGCTCCTGCCTTCTTCCAAAGAGCAGCCGTCTCACCTTCAGGTCAATCAGAGGCAAAGTTCCTGTACCTTTAACAGGTTAATGTCAGAGGAAATTTCAACTGAAGCAGTTTTGCACACTCCTTCATGACAAGTTGACCTTGCCAAATCTATAGACCTATTGAAGGCGCTTTGATCTTTCTTCTATTTCTCCTGCAGACTTCTCTCAAACCAGGGATATAGTTCACAACCGTAAGAAAGTATTAGACACAACATGTTTCAAACTCATTCCATACAGGGCAGAAAATGCTGAAGGTAGGGCTGCCAAGTGGGGGTGGGGGGCGGGTAAACCCCTGCTTTGGAGGCCCGATTTTCGCCACCGCGGAATCAGGCCCCGGGGGGAACTCCGCCCCCCGAAGCGCAGCGTGGTTGCGTCACCGGAGGAAAACCCCTCCGACGATCGGGGCCACGCCCCCAACGTGAGTGACGTAGCAAAATCACAGTGGCTTAGTGCTGCCAACCTCCAGGTGGTACCTAGAGATCTCTTGGGATTACAACTGATCTCCAGGCAACAGAGATCAGTTCACCTGGAGAGAATGACCACTTTGGAAGGTGGACTCTATGGCATTAGACCCCACTGAAGTCCCTTCCCTCCCCAAACCCTGCCCTCTGCAGGCTCCACCCCCAAAATCTCCAGGTATTTCCCAACCTGGAGCTGGCAACCCTACCTGAGTGGTCTCAAAAAATGGCTCTCACCCAATCAGCATCTCCACATGATCCTGGTAGTGTTGCCAGCATCTGCACACAATCCCTTAGACAACTACTTAGGGGACTGTTGGCTTTATGGCGAGCTCTGAAAAAGGGGAGGAGAGCACTAGGATGAACGTACGGAAGAGAGGGAAAGTGACACAGCACAGGTTCTATGCCTTTACGGCTGTTGTAACTATCTACTTAGGCCTTAAGATCAACAGTATTGGAATGTTTAGTGGGGAAAAAATGAACGGCTTGTTTTATTGTTCTGCTTCCAAGCCTCACAGAACCTAAAATTGCTAGCTACTCAGTTCACGCCCACAGCTCTTTGGCACCAGTTAGAAAAGTCAAATTAGAGAAGCATCCATGCACTGATTTTCAATGTGACTGGTACACAAAGAAGCACTCTCAGTAGGTACATCATAATTATGAAACTCTGCTTCCCAGAAGCTTTGCCTTAGTTTATTTTGACAGGGGTGCTGTGCTTCCTGTATTTCCCCCCCACACACACACCACATGGAAAGAATGTTCATATACAAAGCTTCTAGGGATTAAATTCTATGGAAGTTTTCCTAGCCTGTTCCTGCATTGCAGATCTTTTACCTGGGATGTGCATTGTGTAGACAATGAGTTTGGTTAAAACTCCACCCCTCGTTGTGGAGTGAATGGTGGAAGCCATTCAGGCTTCTGCATTCAACTACAGTGTTTTGGCAAAAAGTAATGGTTTCACTTGACTCTCTGCCATGAAATAATATGTAATGGTCTTGATCGTTACATGTATTTCACCATCTGCCTGTAAGACAGGAAATTATACCTGGTCATGACTTTCCCAGCAAAGATTCATGCCATAAATACATGTGTGCACATGGCTATCTACACATGATTTATTTTTGAAATGACATGAGAGGGATAATGTATGAAGCAGCCCTTCATATGTCAGTGGCAGTATAGTGGTGTTTCAAATACATGAATACTTTTATAACATTTTATAACATTTATAACTTAAAGGTGCTGTTCCCTTTATATCCCAGTGTTACGGAACTGGTTGTCTGAGGACTTGTCCTTAGGTTACATATAACTTCTATTCTAGAACAAGATTTCCAAGACTCCTGTTTTAGTTGCCACACGGCAGGAAAAAAACGGGCCAAAGTGCGGCTTTTAAAAGCCGCATCAAAATAGAGATGCCGCAGCGGGATCCCACAGATTTCCTGAGCCGCGGCGCCGTTGCTCCCCGGCACGATCAGATGCCGGGAAGGAAGCGACAGTCGGAAGGGGAAGGCTAACGAACTGCGCATGTCTGAGCATGCGCAGTTCGGCCAGGAGCCGGGGATGCGCCAGTGGAAAGATGCACCGGTGATCCCACGGCCGGCATTGATGCGGCCTTTCAGAAAGAACCACCTCGGTAGGTGGTTCTTTTTTGCTGCAGGGTTTGGGCAGAAGGGGCGGATCGGGAACGGGCACGCAACACTTCCCAGATGTTGCGGTGGGATCGCGCTTGTTTGCTGCGGCCCCGATCCGTCCCTCTCCCGGCCCAAAACCTCTCGTGTGACCGGGGCCATACTAAAGTTTTTTAAAGATATTCCTCATTCGGTAGTCTGTATCTGTGGACCTAGAAATATTTTTTTAAAAAAATATAAGTCTTTATTATTTTCCAGACACCATACATTCCTCATGCAATCACATCATAACTCGTAACCCACAAACACATTCTATCTCCTCCAACCCACCACCCGTTTATATCACCATCGTGGATCACCTCCCTGCAAACAATCTAAACTAGAATTTCCTTTCTTCACTGTTGAGCCACCTATAGAACGGTGACCATACATTCTGAAATACAGAGTTCATCTTTCCATTGACTTTCTGTGTTAAACAGTCCATTTCTGCAACCTCCAGTATTTTCTTTATCAGGTCTTCATTGGATGGTACTTGTTCAGCTTTCCATGTCTTCGCAAGTGTAATTCTTGCCGTTATTATCACATGCAAAATTAAATATTTATCATTTCTTTTCCAGTTATCAGATAAAACGTTTAACAGAAAAACTTCAGGATCTAAGTTAATTTGTAATTTAGTTATTTGTGTTAACATCATTTGTACCTCCCTCCAATACTTATGGACCTCTTTGCAAGACCACCAAACGTGGAAATATGATCCCACCATTGACTTGCATTTCCAGCATTTACTATCTAGTCCGTCATAAATCCGAGCTAGTCTTTCGGGGGATAGGTACCAGCGATGGATTACTTTATAAGCATTTTCCTTCAGTGTTGTGGCTTTCAGCTGTCTTACGCTCACCCAAATTTTTTGCCATTTCTGCTTATTGATCTCATGACCTAAGTTTCCCGCCCAGGTCTCTGTAGTAAATTTCATAACCATGTCTTGCATCTCTTGCTTAAGTAGGAGGGAGTATAACTTAGCTATTATCTTTGAGTCTTCTCCTAATAAGATTTTATCTAATTCTGTTTTCTCCAAGATAAAACCCACTCGTTTATCTTTAACAAATTTCGAAATTAGTTGATTTCTCTCCCACCAAGAGAATCGTAAACCACCAGCCTCCATATCTTGTTGCGATTTTAATTCGGCATTATTGTCAAGTAGGACCTCATAAGTTGATGTTCTAACCCCAGAGACTAGGTGTGGTAACATCATCGCCTCTAAAGAGGCAATCCAACTTGGTATCTTGCTGTAAAATTTTATTTTAATCTGATTCCATGCTTTCAGGAGGCTGGATCTAATTAAATGCTGCCTAAAATGTGTGGACGACCCTCCAGTTAAAATTGAATGCCAGCCTGTCAGTAGGTCAAAACCTTCTAAACATAGCAGTCTGGTGTTTTTCAGGGTCACCCATTCCTTAAGCCAGGTTAGGGCCGCCGCTTGATAATACAATTGCCAATTTGGTATGGCTAATCCTCCATTTTGGGATTTCTCCTGCAGAGTCTTTAATCTAATCCTGGGTTTTTTATTTTACCAAATGAATCCAGCAACCAATCTATCTAACTTTTGGAAGAATTTCGCATTTCGTAATACAGGTATAGTTTGAAACAGAAATAAAATCTTTGGCAAAACCGACATTTTAATGGCCGCTACTCTCCCCATCATTGATAACTGTAATGAAGACCAATTGTCTAATTGTTTCTTCGTAAAAACCAATAACATTTCATAGTTATCCTGAATCAAGGAACTTGTTTTATTTGTAATTTGTACCCCCAAGTATTTAAGTTTCTTTACCACTTTAAACTTTGTAGTATCCTCAATTATCTTAATGGTATTTTCCCTACAGTTCTTTGTTAATACCTTAGTTTTCGCAGTGTTAATTCTAAATCCGGCTAACTCACCGAATTTTTCAATAATATTTAGTAATGGTATTGCCGAGACTGTGGACCTAGAAATATTAAAATACTTTGAGGACAAGATTTCCTGGACCCATTTTAATTGTTATGTTGTTTTAATTCCAAGCTTTCATGACTGCAGGGCTTTGAAGGCCGCACATAGAAATACCCTAAATAAACAAATTCAGTGATAAACAAATCAATGAAATTCGATCAGCAGGTTTTGACCTTAAATGGTTTGGACCCAGAGTAGCTGAAGGACTGCCTTCTCCTCTGTGAAAGTGCTCATTGGCTGACCTTTCTTTGGCTACCCTTGCTTTGATAACTCAGCCATATGGTGACTAGCAGGGCTATTTTTGGGCAGAAACACACAGGAATGGAGTTCTGGCTGGCTTCAGAGTTGGCCATGCCCACTACTGCCAAAACCTCTGCATGTGTGGCAACAGAGGGGAGGCCTGGAAAGCGCCACCCCCCCAGCAACTCCGAGGTCGGTGGGCCAGGGGGGGCTCTGGAAGGATCAGGGAGGCATTGCCCAGCTTGCCCGGGCTCCCTGCAGCCATGGGGTGCCCAGGCAAGCCAAGGGAAGGCATGGGGTGTGGCCTATTATGCTAATAGATTCCTGCTGGGCTTTTTCTACAAAAAAAGCCCTGGTGACTAGAGACAGGACCTCGACTGTAATGGTGTTGTGTCTTTTACCCACGGATGCTTGCTTGGAGCCTACATTGTTGTCATTTAGGTAGCAGGCAAAATTATTTTGGTTTCAATGCCTTTGGTTTCAATTCTACTTAAAGCACCATTTTTCTCTAGTTGGCTGTGCAATTACTTCTGGTGTTGGGTTGATACAGGCATTTGATTTGTTTATAATTGCTTTATTTATGAACCTCTTTGGGACTGATGGGCAAAAACAGGGCATTAATGTTTTTAATAGCTGCAATATCTGTGTATATAAACAATAATCTGGTAGATGGAGTTAAGTTGGAGGGGGTATTTAACTGCAGGGGGGTTGCCATTATTAATCATTATATCGATGCCAAAGAGAAGCTTTCCAAATCCATCAGTCCCTAAATAATAACTGGGAGGGGGGGAATTCTGCAAGAACAGATGGATTTTGACATTGAACTAGCTTGGATTGACTCTGATGCAATCCGCACTGCTTCAATAGGAAGATCAATGAAGTTGTTGCATGATTAATTGTTTCCTTGGTAAAGCCAAAAAAAAGTACAATTATCTTGCAATCCATATAGAAACGTTATGTGCAGGATAAAAATGTGGCCTTTCAAATTGTTCTAAACAATTGATCCAAAATGAACCATATTTAGTCTATTGCACGAACACTATCCTCTTAAACAACAAAAAAAGTAATTATAGACTGGCTGTCATCTATGGCAATTTGCTTCTTATTATGATCATCTCGCCCTCCAATTATGTGTTAAAAATGAATTCTTTTTATCAGTGCAGAATTCAGTGAATCTAATGTTAGGAAATTATAGAGCTCCGGCAACAAGGGTCTTTTTTTATTTCCGCCACTGAGGACAAATTCTGTATCTGAAACGAAGGCCTCCTCTCAACAGAGAATACAAGTTGAGAAGAGAATAGTAAGTACTTTGGCTGCCCATAAATGCTTGGAAAAATTCCAGAGCAAGCATTTGGAAAGCCGGTATTAAACTCTGGATTCTTCTACTTTTCAGTGTTGCTGCTACAAGATATCCTGGATATGGATGCCAAGTTGGGGGGAGGGGTAGGAATCATGCCTCACAGCATTTTCTGTTTTGGTCAATTAGAAGGAATCAAAGTTAGATGCCAACTATTTAAAGGATGCTATGGAGAGAAGATTAATTTTGTAGTCTTTCATCTTTGATAAGACACACGCATTTCAATTAACTTGTCCCCAAAAAAGGAGAGAAACAATGTGATTCTTCTATTCCTTACATCAGAGGACAAATGAGGACATCAGCTGTCACCAATATGCTGCAGCCAGACTATGCTGGCCAGAGATCAACACAGGCAATGTTTCTCCAGTTTCCGAGACTCTAGAGATTCTCAGATTTCTTTGTTGTTTCCACATTTCAATCATCCGAAAGACTGGTCAGATCAGCTAAAAATCATCCAAAGCTACCTGAACAACTATGTGGATTGGTAAGACTCTGGGTTTGGACCATCTTAATGTGTTCACCCCTCTAGTAGAAGTCATCAGTCACTGAAATCTAAGCTTTAATCAGATAGGGACATGACAACGGGGTCAGTAATAGAGTCTAGTCACCAGCTGTTCAGAACAGAATGGTGTGACCTGAAACATGTCTGTGAGTGGGCACACATTGCATTATATCCATGTTTGTCATGGGCAGCCATGAAATCTGGAGCCACTCCTGTTTCACTATGGAAACTGAATCTTCTCAACCTATGCACCTATGTAACCAAATTAACACAGTGCAATTGTGGGTTAAGCCTACCTGACCAAAACTGTAATAGTATAGGAATCTGAATAGAGACTGTTTGGAATATGCTACATTGTACTTTAACATGACAAGGCTTTGATACATTTTAGGCTTATTTCAAACTCTGATGTGCAACCATGGGACTGCCACTGGACTTAAAATGCAAGTTACTTAATGTCTGTGGTATGCTGTGTTGGGGGGGGGAGAGTAGCATAGTTCTCTAATTTTGTAAACTGGCTTTATCACTCTGTTAATTGTACGTAATCTAATGTTTTACCACATTGTTCTCCTGTTTTGTAATCCCTGTTGTGCTCATGATGAAGCATTTACACAGATACTCTTACAGTGCTATCCTAAGAACCCTTTCTTGGGAGTAAGCCTCATCCAGTAGACCTTAGACTTGATTAAAAATGATTTATTTAGCCCTCAAGGAAAGAGGGGGGCTGGGGCTGGGCCAGAGGAGGAGGAGGAGCTAGTGGGAGTGGACTGGAAATAGAAGAGGAGTTATAGACCTAGAGAAATAGGGCCATGACTCCAAGATCACTCTTGGTGATAACTTTGAAGAAACTGGTGTATTTCTTCTACAAGAGTGAGAAGCTAGAAATTGTTAGTACGTTCTATTATTTTTTTCCTGTTCACGTTCATGAGATTACTTTACTACGACCCTGGAGAGCCACTGCCACTCTGAATAGATGGGGTTCGAGGGGAGGGAAGAAGCTTGTAATGCTCAGCCATTTCATGTTCTTCCCCTGGGTCCTAGGCTCTGACCATTTATATTTGTAGTTTATATTGGGGGGGGGGGGGGGGGGGGTTGAAACCCACCAGGGTTAAAATACAGAGTTCTGCAAACTCAAGAGACTCCAGTTTTGCAGAGATATATTAGTTTTAACACACACACACCCTCCTAATGTGGAGCTCCAGTGGAATAATAGCAGAACAAGTGCTGAAGAGGACACCCAAAATTATTACCTCAAACTACCCTGTAAAAAAACCCAAACCTGAGACTCTGGAAAGCAACTGGCACTCTGAGTAGACCAGGGGGGGGGGGAGAAACGTGCAATGCTCAGCCACTTCATGTTCTTCCCCTGGGTCCTAGGCTCAGACCATTTATATTTGTAGTTTATATTTTTAAGGGGAGGGAGAGGTTTGGGATCAGCCAGGGTGAAAATATAGAGTTCTGCAAACTCAAGGGACTCCAGTTTTGCAGAGAAACGTTAGCCCCTAATGTGGGGCTCCAATGGAATAGCTGCTATAATATCTTTAATTGTGTTTTTCAGTGTCCTTTATAAAGTTTATATCTCTGCTACCTGGCATTACCTTTTTATGACACACATAGCCCAGCCTGACAAAATCCAATTTATGTCAAATCTGGCCCTCATAAGAAATGCGTTTGACACCCCTGGTTTAGTGAATCCTCATCAAACGCACTGCAGGCTATACTGCTGTGTGACCATAGTCAAATACACAATTTTGCAGAATAAGAGTATTTTGAATGCTAATGTGATCCCCGAGGAGTTGATTGATTTAGCCAAGCAGAGGTAGAATCTTTAAGAGTTAGCTTGTTTAGCTAGGGAACTGATAAGATTTTCTGGGCTCTTATCACCTTGTATAAGGTAATAGGATGTTATATTTAAGAAAAATTAGTAAAGGGGGAAAAGTAGAACTGGTATTTTTATTCTGATTATATTAGAGGATTATTATATTGCTAAGGATTGGATTCTAATTATATGTCAGGACCCACAGCAACAACGAAGTACACACTTGCAGGAAGGTTTTACTTTTATTGAAGCTATAGATGCATGAACAGGAACACTGTTAGGAATGACAAGTAATCTAAAAGCATGGCCGGTTATAGTAACTTCAAATCAGCAAGACCCAATTACGGGAGTTCCCGCACGCAGCATTAGGCCTGAGAACAAAACGGTTATAATAAACATAACAGGTAAAGCTTCCCACGACTCATCCCAGGGAAAGCCAAAGCAACGTCTCCAGCAATTAAGCGCAAGGAGAGGAATGCGCATGAAAGGGAAAACAGAAAAAGACTTGGCAGCTTGCTGACATTATATTGCTGAAGACTGCTTCTCATTGTTCTGTCTAAGGTATCTTATAAAGCAAGGAGTAAGGAGACGGCCCTATGGAAGATCTGGCCACAATACAGCGCTGGGTTGGTACCACTGGACCGGACAGTTTAACATCTACTGGACACTACCTACCATGAATAACCTCCTACCTCTAATGAATGACCATCTTGTTTAAATTTGAGCACGTTATTTGTAATATTGTTGGTTTTTACTGTTTTTATCCTGTTTTTATGTATGGGCATATCTTGCCCTCTTGTAAGCTGCCCTGAGCCTGTTCGCAGGGAGGGTGGGGTATAAATAAGTAAATAAATAAATAAATAAAGCTTGGTTGTAGCCACAGGGTTATGTCTTTCGAACTACATAACACTACTGTATTGTTCAGTCTGTTGGAACTGAACCCCATTTTTGTAAGAGGAGTGAAGTGGAAGAATTGTATAATCATAGAGTTGGAAGGGACCAAACAGGCCATCGAGTCCAACTCCTTAGTCAATGCAGAATCAGCCTAGAGCACCCCTGACAAGTGTTTGACCAGCCGCTGCTTAAAGACAGCCAGGGAGGGGGAGCTCACCACCTCCCTAGGCCACTGATTCCACTGCTGAACTACTCTTACAATAAAAAAGTCCTAATATCCAGCCAGTACTTTCTCACCCACAATTTAAACCCATTATTGTGAGTCCTATCCACTGCTGCCAACAGAGATTGAACTTTGCTCAGCACTATGGTTGCCAACTCTCAGGTGGAGCCTGGAGATCTCCCAGAATTACAGTTTATCTCCAGACTACAGAGAGCAGTCCCGGAGGAGGAGAAGGAGAGTTAGATTTATTCTCCACCCTTCACTCGGAGTCTCAGAGGAGCTTACAATCACCTTCCCTTCCTCTCCCCACAACAGACACCCTGAGAGGTAGTCGGGGCTGAGAGAGGTCTGAGAGAACTGCTCTTGAGAGAACAGCTCTTAGAGAAATGTGACTGGCCCCAAGGTCACCCAGTTGGCTGCATGTGGAGGAGTGGGGAATCAAACCCGGTTCTCCAGATTAGAGGCTGTCGCTCTTAACCACTTCACCAAACTGGCAGAAAATGGCAGCTTTGGAGGGTGAACTCTATGGCATCACATACCTGCCAAGCTTCCTCTACTCTAAAACTATGCCTTCTACAAGTTAACCTCCCAAATCTCCAGGAATTTCCCAAGCTGGGATTGGCAACCCTACAAGTCACCACATAACTTTGCAAGCAAGTTATTTATTTTAATTTAAAAGTGATACTATCAGTTACATGCTTCTGTTCTTTGTTATGCCCATGTATTCTGCTTACTGGATTGTTATATATGATGAGAGAGTTTTGAGTTAAATAAATTCTGTTTAAATTAACTTATCTTGCACATTTATTCCTGATTTAGCCCTATGTAACCCACACAAGCATAGGGTATCACCACAGCATACTACCATCCAAGATTCTTTTCTTGAAAGTTAGGGCACCCAACTGACTGAGTGTCACAACAGAAATAAAGCTGCAATATTTATAAGGTAGAGAACTGAAATCCAAACATGTTCAAGTCACAGAGAAATCAATGCCAAACAGGCACAACAATCCAAACAATATCGGTTGGTTAGTGTCACCGTGGTAGGAAGCATGAAGTACCTTTTAATAATATGTTTCATGCTAAACAGGGAATTATATATTCCTTTCCTGTTTGGGTGTCTTACTTACTGATTCTGGATTTTATATATCCTCAAGCTTACCAGGCACATAACAGAGGACGTCATGACTCAGTTCAATCCAAAGTTCACAAGGACTGAAGACCAGCTTCATCTACAACAGGAAGATGAAGTTGACCACAGAGAGGGGGACGAAAATTGCAACCATGGGAAGAAAGAACTGGGATGCAAACTACCCCCACCGAGAGGATGCTGCCGACAACTGCACACTTTATTAGAAGGAAGCGTCAAGGAAGGCTGTCACACACACTGCCTCATTAAACATGCCTGAGCATATTTTTTTTTAAAAGCCACTCTGTTGAAGCACACAACCCTAGCGCTGCACTGTTAAACTAGAAAAACCCTTTTCAGTGAGTACGCACTGGAATGAATCCTCCCAAATACCCGAGAAACTGAGGGAAAGCAATGGCTACAATTACCTAGTCCTTTCTCTGACACGACAATCTCCATTCTTTTCGATGACATTTTCACGAGGAGGGGAGGGCTGAGCTTGTTAGTTCTCCCCACAGTGTCCTCCAAGTGCTATTCAGGTAGAACGGCACAATGTGGAAATTCAGCTGGCATGGGAGAACACTGTTGTTTCCTAAATGGTTTGCTATTTATTATAGCAGTTGGGAGTACAGTACATTCAATGGCGCAATCTCTCAGCAAGCTCATAATTACTACTGAATTGATTACCAGCCACTACAGCTCAGTGCCTTCTGTGGATAGGGTGAAGTTATCAAAATGTGTGTGTGGGGGGGGAGGTCTTGACTGGAATTGCCTAAGACTCTGCCAACCATAGGCAAGAAACAAAGGTCCAAAGAAATATTCCATGAGGACAGGCTGGGGCGCAACAAAGGGAGGCTGGGAACCTGGTATTTCAGTTCAACCTCCAGATGGGCTGCCAGCCTCCAGGTGGGGCCTGGAGATCTCCTGGAATAACAACTGATGCCCAGACTATAGAGATGAGTTCCCCTGAAGAAAATGGCTGCTTTGGAGTCCTTGGCATTACACCTGGCCCTCCCCAGTCTCCCCCCTCGAATCTTAAGGAGTTTCCCAACCTGGAGCTGGCAACCCTATTCCTGCCTGTGGCCAGGGGGACCTGGCAACCCTAGTGACTTGACATGAGAGACACTTGGCTGATGTGACTGCTCTTTGCTTGAGGACAATTTGGCTCTACAACCATAGAAAGATGATTCCTGGACTAGAAGTAACTATGGTTTTTATTACTTTGCATTTAGGCTCAAAATTGTGGGATACATTCATTTATACATGTTTTGTCTTTAGGTTTATAACTGAGAACCACTTGGCATGCGATTGCACTTTTAGAGGCC
This sequence comes from Gekko japonicus, assembly GCF_001447785.1. Taxonomy (NCBI): domain Eukaryota; kingdom Metazoa; phylum Chordata; class Lepidosauria; order Squamata; family Gekkonidae; genus Gekko; species Gekko japonicus. Next base: position 618,355 of record NW_015163113.1, on the reverse strand, counting down.
TCATTTGTACTTTTTACTCTGTGCCTGGTGGTTTTATCTTGAAAGTAAGTCAATGGTATATATTTATTTATTGGCAATATATGTTTACAGTTTATTTATCTGTTTTAATACATGTGTTTAATTTCCCATTTTTTAATCTTTTATAGCAACTTGCTTCTGGTCCTTATCGAATTTATACTTTGTATTTACATGATTGTACTATATTTTTATAATAGACAATATGTTCCTCACTATTGACCTCTGAGGAAGGCCTATGTCGGCCGAAACGCATCAGGTCAGATTTATAAGCCCTTGTGTTTTATTGTTTGTTATTTATACATAACGTGTGATTGGGCCCTTATATAATTTTAAAATTTGTGATTAATAAATACATGTATTTTTTTGTATATTTCCTTCATTACGTTTTTAATATTGGCCCCCTTTCTTGCATTTGACTAACCTTTGTCAGGTTCTGGATTCTAAGTTTTAGATTCAGGTTTTTCCCCCTTCCCTTTTTTATCCCTAGTGACTTGACATGAGAGAGAGAGACACTTGGCTGATGGGATCTGTGAGATCGGAGTAGCTTGAATAATAATGGTGATGGCATAAATAGCACTATCACTAACATGGAGTTTCCATTTTGTGGGGGTAACAAGAGTGCCAATGGCCCTAGGCACTCCCCTAGCTCAGTATGTACAGGTCCTTGTTACTATGAACTGGCCAAACCTTAACCAACTTCACAGGGTTGCTGGTAAAGAAAAGAGCTCAAATCTTGAGAAGGGCTCTGTCAGAGCCCGCCCCTCTAACCACCATCTCTCCCGTTTGAGGTGGATGGTGGCCTCAGAACTGAAGGGGTTTGTTGTCATCGGGTTCCTCCTCCTTTTGCCAGTCTTCTCTGGTATAGCCTGTGGAAAGCAGCTGGAGGCTCCTCACAGGCCTTCATCCTGGCCCCTCACCTTGTTCATCCTGCATGCCTCCTGGCTACTTCTGTCCACCCACAGGGAGTAAGTTCCTTATGAGAAGCTGGGAGCCACTCCAGCTATTTCTGCAGTCCTGCTCCATCCCTTCAACTGCTCTAAAAGGCCCCTGGTCAGCTGTAAGGTTGGTGGCATCCCTTTTAAAGAGATCACTCCAGCCCTTTGACAGCTTCCCAGTAAATCCAGGGATTCTCCCAATCCTGGGTACAACTGGAAGGCATATATAAATTGAGACTTGGATCCATTCTTGGAGCTTTTAGAAAGCGCTTGTTAATTTCAATTAATTTCAGTCTTTTGGGGGGGCGGTATTTTTGCATTTGTGTGTGTGTGTGTGTTCCTGTTCTTGAAAGTCATGGCAACCTCTGGCGACTCCTATGGGTACATGGAGGACATTCAGAGAAGTGGCTTTAGCCTGCCTCTGCCTCCCGACCCTGGTATTCTCTGGAGGTCTCCCATCCAAACAACTGCCAGGGTCGGCCATGCTTAGCTTGTGAGATCTGAGGAGACAGGGCTTGCCTGGGCCATCCAGGTCAGGGCAGTTAATTTCAGTCTTAATCAGGATAGTCCCAATTTGTTAGGGATGGTGTATCTGATGAAGTGAAGTCAAATCTGTGAAAAGCCACAGGGCATTTGTTAGGCTATACCCTAGAACTTTACTGCCAGGTTCCAAAACACCTCATGATAAAGGATATCTTGGGTGGGTGGTATTAAATCTACCTCTGTCTAAGGATTCCTGACAGTGGTACCTCTCACAGTCATAGAATCATAGAGTTGGAAGGGACCTCCATGGTCATCTAGTCCAACCTCCTGTACAATGCAGGAAATCACAAATACACCCCCAGTGACCCCTGTTCCATGCCCAGAAAATGACCAAAATCCCCTCCAGGCTCCCTGGCCAAACTGGCCTGGAGAAAAATTGCTCCCTGACCCCAAAGTAGCAATCAGCATTTCCTTGGGTTTGTAATAAGGACAAATAAAGAACAAAGCACTGATGCAACCCTTCCTGCCTTCCCTCTCATGATATGCCTAAATTCACAGAATCAGCATTGCTGTCAATGGTCATTTAGAAGGAGAGCCTACCACCTCCCAAGGAAGCCTGTTTCACTGAGGAACCACTCTGTCAGGAAGTTCTTCCTAATGTTTAGCTGAAAATTCTTTTAATTTCAACTTGTTGGTTCTGGTCTGACCTTCTGGGGCAGCAGAAAACAACTCCGCACCATCCTCTATATGACAGCCCTTCAAGTACTTGAAGATGGTTATCATATCACCTCTCAGTCATCTCCTCTCCAGGCTAAACATACCCATATCCTTCAACCTTTCCTCACAGGGTCTCCAGACCCCTCACCATCTTCATTGCCCTCCTCTGGACATGTTCCAGCTTGTCTATAGCCTTCTTAAATTGTGGTGCCCAAAATTGAATTCAGTACTCTAGGTGAGGTCTAACCAGAGCAGAGCAAAGTGGTACCATCACTTCACATGATCTGGACACCATACTTCTGTTGATACAGCCCAAAATATCCATGACATTCTAGTCCTCAGACCAATCCTCATCCACCAATTCAGTGACGGCAGAAAGGGATTTATAGAGGAGATTCCTGACATTTTTTTACTATATCTCAAACTGGCAATCTGTGAGCCATTACCCTGGCCTCAAAGTGCTATTCTCGACACCTGCCTTGTGTAGTTCCCTCAGTGTACTTGGCACCACTCCCTAAGAAGAGTGGTTCATGTCTTCTGGTGTACTGTTTGCCTGTTGGCTACTGCCTTCTGGGCCTGAAGCCAAGAACCTGAAATAAATTTAAATGCCAATTAATAGCTTCAATGAAATGACAGCAGAAAATAATCTGGAATAAACATAATGACAGGTTCTGTTAGGTTTCCAGGAAATCATTTAGCCAGATTATCTTGGGAATTATCCTCACTGTACACTGTTCCTGGCATCAGAACTGGGGTGGGAGAAGAGTCTAAATATTTTGTTGCAATTTATGTACTGATTCTATGAGTGTTGCCTCCAGTTATATGTGACAGAATCGGCACTGAAAGATATTTACTTAGTTCCATTCTATACATAGCATCTGACTCTGTTGTCATATACATTACAGAAGTTTATACCATCATTCACAAACATCAAGATCAGAGGTCATTTTGGGGGGGATCGCGGGGGATCGCAGTTCCCCCGGGTGAGGTACGGGGGCGGGGCACATGACGAAGCCCCGCCCCCTGCTTCCGGCCGCCCCACCTCCGGCCCTCATTCAGCCAGGAGGAGGCAGGAGAAGAGGGAGGGTAAGTTGCTTCCTCCCTGCCTCTCCCCACCCCTGCCTGGGGCCAGGGAGGGCCTTCGCGGGGCTTCCTTGCACTCCCGCCGGCCTTGCAGGTCCACCGCCGAGGCCCTCATGGGGCTCGGCAGTGGAGCTGCAAGGCCAGCGGCGGCGGCCGGGACCATTGGGGGCGGGGTGTGTGGCCTTATGACACACGTCCGATGATGTCAGGGAGTGTGGCCTTATGACATACTTCCGGTGATGTCAGGGGGTGTGGCATATGCTAATGAGTTATGCTAATGAGTTCCCCTAGCTCTTTTTCTACAAAACGACCCCTGATCAAGATACTATTTGTAGCTTTCTGTCTCAAGCATGTAGGCTGCACATCTTTCCCGGATTAAACTGCAGTGTTCTGGGAACCTCTGTAGAGATCACGGGAAGAGGCTTGTCTGAAAAGGACTTTAAATACCTGGGCTCCCAAACATGTGTGGACATGGAAATCCTATAAAAAGCACTTTCCAGACAATGTTAGGTGTTTGCAACATGCAAATGCGATGTTGCCAGTAAATGTCGAAATTTGCTGTAAAGGAGAAAGACAAAAATGATATAGTAGCCCATAAATCTTGATGGACAGCCCAGCACCTGCGAACAGTGTTCCTTCTAAACTGAGTTAGTGTGAGCTAGCTCACAGTTTTTAAGCCTCCGGCTCACACATTTTTGTCTTAGCTTCAGAAGGATGGCTCCAGAGCAAACTAATTTATGCAGTAGCCAAATCGATCACTCACAACTTTAATGGCAGTAGCTCACAAAGTAAAAATTTTGCTCTCAAGACTCCACAACTTAGAGGGATCATTGCCTGAAAAGTAACCCAAAGAACTTAAATGTGCTGCTAACATGCAGGATCCCACTAGGAACCTGTGCATTATAAGCAATGTGAAGACAGAAATGTGGGCATGACCTTAAATCCACAAAGAGGAAGGCATTTGGGTTGAAAGGCAGTGGGGAAAAAGAGAGAAACCCATGCTTTACTGAATAGGTGACCTCATTTCAGGATTCATTTCAATGCTCCCATTTATTTGAGAAGCCCATCGGGCTCTTGAGTTTACAGCTATGCTGGAAAGATCAGGTGACCTTTCCTGTTCATTATTCAAGTACGTGGCATTGCCAATGCTGCCCTAATATCTGGGACAGAAAAATGGAGTAGCGTTGCTGCTATTTATTCCTTATTCCTTAAAGGTAAGGATGCCAGCCTCCAGGTGAAACTTCGGGAACCCCAAGAATTACAGGTCATCTCCAGACTACAGAGATGAGTTCCCCTGAAGGAAACGGATGCTTGGGAGGGTAGACTCTATGGAACTGTGCCCCACTAAAGTCCTTGTCTTCCCCAGGCTCCATCCCCAAATCTCCAGGAGTTTCCCAACCTGGAGCTGGCAACCCTAGCGGCCGGGGGAACTTGGCAATTCTACTTAAATGTGTAGACTGCTTCTTAACAACCTTTGACTAGTTAGCACTATTGTAGATACAGCTTTGGATCTTGACTAAAGCACAGGTCACAGAAGTCCCTAGAGCTCTTTTAATGCATTCATTAAAATATTCACCTGTTTATTTATTAAATTAATTAATCACCCTATCCCAGCTTACACCGGTCTCTGGGCAATGTACATGAGGGCAAAATGCCATAAAAACATCTAAAACATTAAAACTCTACAAGACAGTTTAAAAAAGACCCAAATAAAGTCTATAATGATGTCATCCTGGAAATTTCTACCCCACTTCTGGACTCCTAGACCAATTTCTGGGCAGGGGGAGAGGGAATTCATAACAGCAGTTCAAAAGAGATCAAGATGGAGTATCCCCTAAATAATGGAGCTGCGGTGGCTCAAGTGGTTAAGACGCTGAACTACAGGCTGTGGAAGGTCAGTAGTTCAGCAGTTCGAGACCCGGGTGCTGCATGACAAAGTGAGCTCCCGTCTCTAGTTCCAGCTCCTGCCAATCTAGCAGTTCGAAAGCAAGAAATTGCAAGTAGATAAATAGGTACCACTTGGGTGGGAAGGTAACAGCGTTCCGTGCACCTTGGTGTTTAGTCATGCTAGCCACATGACCACGGAAACATCTTCGGACAGCGCTGGCTCTTCAGCTTTGAAATGGACATGAGCACTGCAACCCTAGAGTCGGACTCTACTGGCTTTCGAGCAAGGGAACCTTTACCTTTACCCCCTAAATAGGCACTACACAAGATTCGTTGTCTCATGAAAGGCCCAGGGATGGGACACTGATGATCTCTGGACAACGTGAATTTGTCTGGGCCTGAAAACCCTAACAGAGCCATGCTGATATCCAGCCAAGGTTCAAATAAAAGAGCGGATGTTAGGGCTGCCAGCTCTGGGCTGGGAAATGCCTGGAGATTTTGGAGGAGAGTAGGGCTTGGGGAAGGGGGAGACTTCAATGGGGTCTAAGGCCATAGAGTCCACTTTCCAAAGTGGCCATTTTCTCCAGGTGAACTGATCTCTGTTGCTTGGAGACCACTTGTGATCCAGGAGATGCCCAGTGGCCTGGAGGTTTTGTTGGGAAATTCCTGGAGATTTGGGGGTGGGGCCTGGAGAGGGATTTGGGAAGGGGAGGGACCTCGGTTGGGTATAATGCCATAGAGTCCACCCTCCAAAGCAGCTATTTTCTCCAGGGGAAGAGGTTATCTGTAGGCTGGAAATCAGCTGTAATTATGGCAGATCTCTCAGGCCCCTCGAGGGCGTGCTTGTGAGGCAGTCCACCCACCTTCCTAGCCATGCCCTGGCCATCAGAGCTGCCTTCCTGCTTTTCAGTCACATGCGGTCAACATCTCTTCCCCCCCCCTTCTCATTTCCCTGTAATTTAGTTTCTCCATCACCCAGCTGCCTATTTTTTTCCTTCCCTTTTGCTACCTAATGCGGACAGGTACAATCCGAGCATGTTTAATGGTAAATAAATCCCAATGTATTCAGTAGTGCTGATTTGAAGGGTGGGGGGAGAGATATGTGCAAAAGACTGCAGCTCTGTGTTTGGCTCTGTGTTTGTTTGCTAGTTTGATTCCCTTTTTCCTTTCCTTTTCCTCTTCCTCAAGCATGGCTGAGTAGCCCCCCCCCCAGCCATTCTTCTAGCCGACCACAGCTACACTACAGCTCGGGATTGTTTAAATGTCAGTGTAGTGCTGAGTTTCTAAAATGAGAAGGGGCTGGCTGTGGAAGTTATAGTCTCTGCCATGGAAACCTGCTGCCCTTTCTTAATTTCCAACAGAAAACTGGATATACTGGAATTGCATTCTGTGTCTGCCTGGTAGGACCGGGCAACCATCCGGCCCTCTGACTTAGAGACTAGATGTGGCACACAAACCACATTCAACGATGGAGTGATGTTGGCCCGTCAGGACCATTTTGTGTTCTAACAGCTTTTTTTCCCCAGCAGGTGTTTTTTCTCACCCTTTCTGTTGATATGATAATGGAGAAATTCCCCATGTAGACTGCTCCGAGCTCTTTGATATACATATCAGATACAAGTGTAGAATTGCCGGTTCTGGGTTGGGGGAAACCTCGAGACTTTAGGGGTGGAGCCTGGGGAGGGTGGGGTTTAGGGATGGAAGAGGCCTCATCGGGGTACAATGCTGTAGAGTTCATCCTCGAAAGCAGCCATTTTCTCCAGAGAACTGATCTCTGTCATCTGGAGATGAATTGTAATATCTGGGCTCCACCTGGATGTTGGCAACCTTAAACAGTGAGGAATGAAATAGAATAAATCGTGTATAAGGTGTATTTAGATCAATCTATTTATGTTTCTATGACAGAGCTGTACAGTTATCATTCTCCAGGGGGGGTCTGGGGTTCTCCAATATTCCCACAGATCTTGACTACAAAAATCAGTTCCCCTAGATGAAATGGAAACTTCAGAGTGCATCACATCACATCACAGCTCTGCTCACACACACACCCCAAAAAAGTTTCCACCCCATCCAGACACTTCCCCCAATCTCCAGGAATTTCCAAAGCTGGAGTTGGCATCCTTAGAAATTCCTGACAGGTTAGTCTCCCTAGGTGCATTAAATAAATTGAACACCTGTAATGCTTGCGAAATATGTCGTCTCTGTTTGAGCCTAGGTTAATACAACCAAATCTATTGATTCAATTACAATGCTTCCATTATTTATTTAGCAATAGCTTATGCTCCAATAAATCTCCTGGTCTTTAAAGTACCACCAAACGCGCTTTTGTTTATAAGGAAGGAGAATGGTGGTGAGCCCAATTACAAAGTGTTCTGCCACTGAGCTATTATTGCTTTCATTGAATTAAGAGGCATTCGAAATTTAATGTTAAAGAAATTAAAAAGAAAAGGGAAAGTATTTCTCAAGAAACCACAGGTTATTTTCCATGAACCCATGTTGTGCTTGTCAGGAACTGGGGTGGGGGGGATTGTACCTTGTTTGGGATTTCAAAATACTTTGAATGAACCCTGGAGTTGACAGAAAAGAGATGCAGGAGAAAAAGATGGAGAAAGCTCTAAGAACTCCTGCAGTTTGCCAAGTTCAGCTATCTTTATAATAAATCAGAAATACCATGGTTGGACTTTCTATTTTGGGAGATGCCAGAGAAGCAAATGAGATGGGGGGGGAGAAGAAACAAACAAACAAACAAAAAGCCAACCCAGCTGGATTACAATTTCCTTACTGTAAATTAGTATCATTAACTTCCAGCCCTTGAAAGGCAAGATCTCACAATGCCACCAACTGGACTCTATTGACACAGAAAACAAAGCAGGCCCAAGCTGAAGCCTGCCCACTTCTCACCTGATTGTTAATTTACTTGGCTGCTGTTCTTTTCAGCCTCACAGCTGCCTCTTTGGTAAGCTTCCCACCCCCTACCACATAATCAGAATGCACAGCGCAAGAACGAGACATCTTGGATTACCAGGTCCCCCTTGGCCTCTGGCCGGGGATGTGGGGGTAGAGTTGGCCGTTCCAGGTTAGGAAACTCTTGGAGATTTGTGGATGGAGCCTGGAGAGGACAGGGACCTCAGTGAGGTACAATGCCATACAGTCCATTCTCCAAAGTATCCATTTTCTCCAGGGGAAATGATCTCTGTAGTCTTGAGATGAGCTGTAATTCCTGGGGATCCCCAGGTCCCACCTGGAGGCTGGCACCCCTACTGGCTTCTGTCATGGGAATTCTTGGAGATGTGGAAGCCTGGGGAGGGCAAGGTTTGAGGAGGGGAGGGACCATTATGCTGTAGGCTCCACCTTCCAAAGCAGCCATTTTCTCCAGGGGAACTGATCTCTGTTGTCTGGAGACCAGCTGTCTTCTAGGAGATCTCCAGGCCCCACCTGGGGGCTGGCAACCCTATTGGAAACACAATGTATGGTCTAAACTACCTTAGATAAGCTTCTCTCTCCAAATCTGCTCCTCTGCCATTGTCAACCGTAGCATGTTCTATCCGTTTGAGGATATCTTACTAAAGCAGGATGCCTTTTTACACAACATTTTATGCAAGGGTACAGTACAAACAGCCAAACACTTAGGAGACACCATGGTTCAGTGGTAGCACACCTGCTTGGCATGCAGAAGGTTGCAGGCACCTCCAGTTAAAAGGACCAGGTAGGAGATGATGTGAAAGACCTCTGCCTGAGATAGGGTTGCCAGTCCCCAGGTCTCAGCGGGGTTTCCCCCGCTTTGTGAGGCCTCAATCCACCACTGGCCAGCTGGCCAGCAGGGGAAATCCCAGCCCCAAACAGGGATGTTGCCATGTGATGCCCCTAACATGATGACATCACTTCCAGGTGACATCATCGCGCTGGGGATGTCGTGCAATGATGCTCTGGCTTTTGCGCAAACTCTATGGTTTTGAAGGCAAAAACCCATAGAGTTTTGCACAAAAACCAGAGCACCGTGCACAACATCACTGACGCAATGACATCACTTCTGGGTGATGTCATCATGTCAGGGATGTCCCGACACCCCCAGAATGCTCCCCCAAATTCCCGTGCTGCAACAGCAAGGAGGCCTTGCTGTCCTGGGACAGAGCAGACTCAGCCAAGACCAAGGGGACAAGACAGAATCTCTAACCAGAAGCGTTAGTCAAGAGTTCAGTCCAAGAGTCATACAAAAGGGAAGCCAGCCAAGAAATAGAGTTCAAGCAGGTCCAAGAGGCATTGTCAAGCAGGTTCAGAGCCAACGGTTCAGAAGTAGCGGCCAGAAACAGGTCCCGGTGGTGTGGTTGTGCATCTCCAGGGAGATGACAAGTTGCTCCCAAGCCTTCTTCCTCTAAAACCCCATCCTTTATCAGCAGTTCACAGCTGGGTCTTGTTGTTTGCAAGAGCACCATCCAGTGACTCCAGGTGTTCCTCTTGATCTGGCAGTTGCCAGGCAGCAAGGCGTGCACTCTGCCTCCTCTCGAGGAGCTCCAAGTATACCCACCTCCTCCTGCATTCCTCTGGCTCTGGGGACAGAGGAGGTGAGGCAGCCTGTGAAGTTTCCCCACAATCTTGGTGTTAGATCACCGCTAACAAAGTTCCGAAGAGTGATTTCAACAAAAGTGATCAGCTTTATTGTAGGTACGAACAAGCACTTGAAAGAAGTCATAACAGAACAACTTAACATTGGGAGCTAGGCTCCTTTTAAACATTCCCGGGCTAACGTAGCCACGCCTATTTCCAAATAACAACCAATGAGGTTGTGCGGATAACGTCCAATGAAAGTCCTTCCCTCGCAGGGAATTGGTACAGTTCTGATTGGCCGCTGTTGTGGAGTGACCAATAGCAAGTTGGCTCGGAGGAGCCTTCCTCTGGCTCGAGCTTATCATGGGGAGTTAATGCGGCGATTCATGTAAGCCTTTTCGAATACACCACACTTGGGTTGTTTCTTCCATGTTCCCAGTGTTCATGGGGCTGGAGTGCCTGCTGTCTTCATAAACTGGGGCACTAGGACCTGCCTCTGCTGTCTCAGGGTTATTAGAAGCATCAGCTGGCTGAGTCTCAGGGGGCTGTTATCAGCATCAGCTCTTCGGTTAAAGCAGACTGGCCCACAACACCTGCAACCCTAGCCTGCTGCCAGTCTAAGTAGACAATACTGACTTTGATGGACCAGTGTAAGGCAGCTTCATGTATGTATTCACATATGTATATTCACATATGTATATGAGCTGAGAAGGGCGCAGTCTGCTCATCCCCACAGAAGCAGAAACCTAATTCCATCCCAGTCACAAATACGACTGCCAGGTTGTAGCAACAAAAATACTGGGCACAGTTAATTAAAAATTGTCGACCAATATACACACGCCCAATAAAAAAAGAAAAATGCCCCTTCGATAGGGACCATGTTTACTTAGAAATAAACCCCAATGAGCTCAATGGCACTTACTCAGGGATATAGGTGCATAGTCTTGCAGCCTTAAAGTACTTAGTAGCAATAAAGCACCTGCAGTCACCACGGCCACAGGCAAAAAGATCAAAGTGCAAGATCCACATGCTGCCCTCCAAGGGATTTGCTGCCTCCAAACTCTCCAGGCTTTTTTTTCCTGCCATGAGCCCCCAAGGCCTCTTTTTCACTTTTCTTTAGAAGCTGAACTGGGGGCAGCCCAGTAGCCACACGGCCTTGAGAGGGAAGGGGTGCATCGGGGTGGGGGAGGCCCCCAAGCCACAGGCAGATGAGACAGCCAGCCATTGGCGGACCAGTTGGATGTTCCCAGGGTCCTCCAGAAGGCCGGTGGCCTTCACCTGGGAAGAAATCCTGCTTCCACCCCTTGCCCCGTGCCCACAAAACAGCCCCAGTTAGGTCCAGGACCACACCTTTTCTTTAGATGATTCAGTCCTACCATGATTTACCTGCACAGTCCTCTGGAGCAAACATGGGAAGCCGACTGGTTAGCTGTGAAAGTCTCTCCCTTTCCAGGTTTTTTCTGTCAAGCCAAATAGGACGTTTCAGAGAGTTTCCTGCCTGACTCCTAAGTGGTGGATTCGGTTCTTTTCAAACCTTGCTGGCTGAGATGGGGGAGAAGCTTTGTCAAGCTGCAGGGAAAGGAAGAGTGCATGCATGGAGCTTAACTGCAGTGGTTGCAGGCTTACTTAATTAGAAAATACTGGACATTGAAAATGTCCTGTATTTTTTCCTTTTGTTTACCAGACAGAAAGGGGAAATACTGGGCCATCCAGTTCACAACTGCACACTTGGCAACCCTGGTCACAGAATCAGTGTTCCAGGCTGTACCCTTCACAACGCCTGCAGTGCGTGTTTTAGACCACAGAACGTTGCATGATAAAAGTTCACCTAGGATGGCCTTTCTGATAATTTCCTCCAGAATCACTTTTCTACCCTTTTTTACACTGCGAATGGCTGAAAATCTAGACATCCCAAACCACTTTCGTATGAATAACGAATAACAATTTGCACAGCACGGCACCGCTCCAAAGTAAACTCTCTTCTTCCCAACAGCCATCTCCGGCAGCAAAGAGAGAGCTACACTCAAAAAGATAATTGTTGCCAGTTAACTATGGTTTTGCCTGAAAAACGTAATAGGTAATCAGCAGAGTAATTTTAAAAAAAGCTGTAATAGTCTATAACGTTCTGAAATCGCACTCTCATCTTGGATTGTGATACACCCGAGAGCTGGTGGGAAGGACAGATAAGCAGCTAGAAAGAGTTTGAATCTGGAGCAAAACGGGCAGATGGGAGCTCAGTGTTTTTAGTCGGAGTTTCTTAATTCAGAAAGCAGCCCGGGGACTAGGAGATTTGAGGGTGGAGCCTGGAAATGTGGTGTTTAGGGAGGGGAGGGACCTTGGTAGGGTATAATGCCATTCTGTCCACTTCATTTGAAATCACCTTCTGCCCTAGTATAGTGACTATACACTACTATTGGCTCCATACTGCACTTGAACATGATTTCCTTTGGACCAGAATAGGAAGGTACACAATTGAATTACCACTCAAGATACTTGTACTTGCCTTGAGTCATGGACATTGATTACAAAACAATCCCAACTTGGTCCTATACATATTGAGTAATTGTTCTAATATTATTGCAATGTCTGGAGCTGATGTGTAATAATTATGCTTGACCACTGAAGAAGAAGAAGAAGAAGAGAGATTGGATTTATACCCCGCCCTTCACTACCCAAAGGTGTCTCAGAGCGGCTTACAAACTCTTTTCCCTTCCCCTCCCCACAACAGACACCCTGTGAGGTGGGTGGGGCTGAGAGAACTCTGACACAAACTTCTCTTTTTCAAGGACAGCTGTGCCAGAGCTTGTGACTGACCCAAGGTCACATCAGCAGATGCAAGTGGAGGAGTGGGGAATCAAACCCGGTTCTCCCAGATTAGAGTCCGCACACTTAGCCACTACACCAAACTGGCTCATCTAAAGAAAAGGTGTGGTCCTGGACCTAACTGGGGCTGTTTTGTGGGCACGGGGCAAGGGGTGGAAGCAGAATTTCTTCCCAGGTGAAGGCCACTGGCCTTCTGGAGGACCCTGGGAACATCCAACTGGTCAGCCGATGGCTGGCTGTCTCATCTGCCTGTGGCTTGGGGGCCTCCCCCACCCCGATGCACCCCTTCCCTCTCAGGGCCGTGTGGCTACTGGGCTGCCCCCAGTTCAGCTTCTAAAGAAAAGTGAAAAAGAAGTCCAGAAGGCCGAAACGCATCTGGTCAGGGTCACATATGGTCTTTGTTTGAGATAACTGTATGATTTTCACCTGTATCAAGGCTATATTTGGGGCTGTAATTGCTTTTATATCATTTTGTAATATGTAACATGTACTTTTTTGTATATTTTGGCGTTTAAATAATGTCCTATCTTCAGGCGTTTAAATAATGGGCCCTTTAATTTGGTTGCATTTAACCTTCTTTGTAATCAATCACCTGTTTCTAATCATGTGAAACATTAGTAGGTTTTTGACCTTTTTAAACAGTTCCTTGTGAGATAAGGGCTCAATTAGATGATACACATGACCAAATTAGGTCAAGGTCCCAACCCAACTCCTGTGACACATAACAAAGGACCAAGGATACTGTGGAGCCAGATTTGGCTCGTAAACACATTAAGGAGAGAGGCAAAACTTCAGCCTTCCATCCTGCATCAATATCCTGAGCCAAGGCGGCAAGAGACCTGTTTATTTGCCTGTGGGGAACCACGTGGAGCCCCACAGTGGAGCAAACAGGCTTCCTCATGGCCATCTTGGCTCCAGAAGATGGCAAAGGAGGGAAGGCTGAAGCCTTCTTCCCCTGTCCAATGCTCTCAAGCTGAATCCACCCCTGCAGCTCTTGGGAACATTCAAGGTCAAGGTTCCCTTGCTCGAAAGCCAATCGAATCCGACTCTAGGGTTGCGGTGCTCATCTCCGTTTCAAAGCCGAAGAGCCAGCACTGTCCGAAGACGTTTCCGTGGTCATGTGGCCGGCATGACTAAACACCAAGGCGCATGGAACGCTGTTACCTTCCCACCGAAGTGGTACCTATTTATCTACTTGCAATTTCTTGCTTTCGAACTGCTAGTTTGGCAGGAGCTGGAACTAGAGACGGGAGCTCACTCCATCATGCGGCACCCGGGTCTCGAACTGCTGAACTACTGACCTTCCACAGCCTGCAGTTAACCACTTAACCACTTGAGCCACCGCAGCTTGGGAACATTAGTTCCCTGATATAAGGTGTGACATGGGTAGAATTGGGGACCATGACCCCTCTTGTGTCACATGTATAATCTCATTGAGCCCAATGGTTTGGTGGAAACAAATGGACTGCTAATCTGGGCCTTCAAGAACTGGAACATTACATTTTCTGGTTTACAACAGTGCTACATTAGCAGCAGTGTGATCCTATGCAGATTTACTCCCGTCTAAATTGAAAGCAAAGGGTTTAGAAGGGAGTAATTCCACATAGGATTGTATTATAAGAGTTGTAAAGAGCTGACACCAATTTATACCAGCCTAACTTTACTAATGGACCATTTATAGGGCACTCATTCTTGTGGGTCTTTAATCTCAACAGCACATCCCGTCTGTTGTGTTAACCTCTGTGATGGCTTCCTAGAGTGCAACTGTATCCTCTTTGTCTTTTTACTAGGCTAAAGAGGCCCAGCTCTTTCAACCTCTCATTAGACAGGTTCTCCGTTCCTAATTGAATAAGTGCATGCATTAAACAAAGAGGCTCAGATTAGCAATGCATCCACTCAAAAGCTTGCTTCAGATAGTGCCGCTACTCCATTAGGTACAATGTGATACCCCAAGCGGGGGGCGGGGGCAGGGGGAGTGTGCCAGCACCTAGAGAAAAGAAAAAATACATTTGTTGTAGGTTCCGCTTGCTGTATGTTTCCTTCCAGTGACTCACTGCCACTTTTGTGCATCCTCAAAAGTTTGACAAAGGAAATGATCACTTCTACACTTAAGAAAATATTTGTCCCCCTTTAGGATTAGGATATGACTTTAAATGAAAATATGAACCTTCATATACAGGAGCCACTCTGTGCAAATGGATCCTTCTGTCCTTCTGGTATTATACATTTGTTCTGTCTTGGAAAGGGTCTATTTACATTTCCCTAAAGTAAGTACTTGAATTTTATTTGGCTTCAGACTTCACCCACCCTGGCTCAAAGTGTAGCATAGTGCATGCAGTGTGCTTCTTTCTTTCTTTCTTTCTTTTTTTGGCCCCCCGAAGGGGATTTTTTAAATTACATTTTTCTAAAGACTACAAATCTACAACGAAAATAGGGAAAGGGAACTACAATTAGGGATAGAGAAAAGAATACCGACTACTATCTAAAATCCCAAGAGAGGAGATCCTCAAAATCGCTTAAGTACAAAGTCAGTTCTAAACTCGCTAACAATTTTTTGAACTTAGTCAGGTCTGCTAATACAACTTTTGAATCTTAAATTAACTGTTAAAAAGAAAAACCCCAAAGCATCTCATTACTATCAACCCTTTTCAGAGGCACAATACAGAGTCCTTCAGCCTTCATTTCTTCTTTTCCTGTCTTCTTCGCAGTTTATAAGGACTTTTAGGAGCCACTGCCCCCTTCTCTGACAGAGAGTCCTCTCCAGAAGACCCCGAGTCCAGCTCGCCACTGGACTTACTGTCCTCTTTATCACCTTTCTCTTGCTCACCCATCTGGATTTTCAAAAAGTCCTGTGCTTTGGAAACAGAGTCAATCTTTTCCTTTTTATCTTGAAGTCTGAAGGTTACGCCCTCTGGATACAACCACCAGTAACTAATTGCGGTCCCGGTCACACGGCAGAGTTGCCGCGGGAGAGGCATGGATGGTGGGCAGATTATCCGGGCGCGATCACACCCCAACATCTGGGAAGTGGAGCTCACCCGTGGCTTACCACCGACAATGCGAGTTAAAAAACTAGTACCTCCAAGGTACTAGTAAACATTTGCCACGGGCTGCCTCCAGACGCCCGTGGTGTGATCGTGCCGGAGTGCGGCATTCCCCTCCGGTCCCTCATTTACCTGCCGGTGCCGAGGGAAGGACCCGTGGTGTGCCGCCGGCGCGTCTGATCGCATCAAACTGCACCAGGGCAATTAGGCACGCCTCCCCCCCCCCGCGATATCCGGCCCGTGTGACCGGGGCCTGCATTTGTTTGAAGAAAAAGGATTACATCTTTGTATTTCCTTCTCCTTTGTCTTATTCCAAATGGGATGTCTTTAAGGATCCTGATGGTGCTGTCCCTGATTGTCAAGGTTGTCCCTGTCGTCGCTCTCAGGATAGTATCCCTCACATGTCTCTTCAAGAATCTCATTACTATTTCCCCAGGCAGATTATTCTTTTTATATATACGGAATATGACCTATAGGCCACATCCTTTTCGCTCATCAAGTACTCTGCCATCAAATCTGTCATCGGGGCTAATGCTTCGCTCAACATTTGTTTCAGATTCTCTCCTTTAGATTCTGAGACACCCTGGAATCGGTGGACCAGGTTTGCCTTCTCCATTTGCAGCTGTAAAAGTTGTTCTTCTGTGGAGACTTGCTTTTTTCCAATTTTTGTACCTTTTTCTTCACCTTTTGGGTAGTGGCATCAACTTCTTTCACCTTCTCAGCTGTTTGCTCTGTTTTAAGAGTCTCATTCACTTGTAATTCCTGGGTGGTGATACATTTGGTCATTGTAGACAACTGTTCCTTGACGTTAGTCATCTGTTCCAGCAGGGGGCGCAGAGATTCTGCCAACATTTTAGCCAGCTCAGTGGTTCCTTCCAGTCTTGGGCTCTCCCCTTTCACTTTTAAAAGGTTCTCCTTCTCCGTCTTCTTCCCCACCATCTTTTATTGATTGTTAACTTTCGCCGCAGTTTCTAAGGTCTCTGAATGTGCGCTCAAATGCTTAAACACGCCTTGGTAATTTTTTCTCAACAGATTTCAATGCTTTCGCTTCCGCTCCCCCCCGTTTTTTCGCTTAAAAATTTCATGCGCATGGGAGGGGCCCCTCCCCCTGCTTGTTTCACTTCTCGGTCTGTGGGGTGGGGAGCTTTCTTTTTAGATTGCCAAAGACTCTTTATTCTGACTCACGTTCATATTGGTCTTCCGACCTTGCTTAGTCTCTGATTCGACTGCTTGATCTCCAGTGCTTGTCCCGGTCAGCATCAGTAGGTTCCATACAGACACTCGCAGGACCATTGGGGCAAAGAGGCGCCTCAATTCCCCAGCATTGCGCTGGCGAAGAGGCGACCTCTCAAAAGCCCCATGGCTAGAAGCCCTTCACTGGGCCTCTTGGGGGGCAACGAGCCTGCGTACCCCCTTCTTCCCGCTCATGCACAGCTAACATCCCCGGGAGGTCCGGGAGATGCAACTGCTCAGCGTGCTGCCATCCACCGGAAGTCCCAGTGTGCTTCTTCTTTCATTGTCTGCATATAGGCCCAGCAGCATGACTGTCCCCCACAAAAGATCTGCTCAGTCATAGAGGACTGTAATGCTGCCCAGGCCTGAGACACTGCCCTCACCATTTTCTCCCAAGAAATAGAAACTTTTCTATTTCTTGAAAATTTCATGAAACTTTTACAACTTTGAATAAGTAAAGCAAGATTATTACATAATTCCAGGTGGTAAACTGTGTTGGTCTGAAGCAGTAGAACAAATTTAGAGTCCAGTGCCACCTTTAAGACCAACAAAAGTTTATTCAAGGTATGAGCTTTCGTGTACATACAAACTTTTTCAAATTCACTGGAATGGAAGTTAGAGCTCAAACTTATAGACAGGTTGAACAGCAAATTTACATGTAACACGATGAAGATATTTTAAGTTTATTTATTTATTTATTTATTTATCATTCAGTTTATATACCGCTCTAACCCCAAAGGGTCTCTGAGCAGTTTACATACAATTTCGATTTCCTATCTAGGGCCACATTATATTTAGGGAAGTGACTTCCTACCAGCACCCAAGCAGCAGGGCTTGTTGTTATCCAGCTCCTTCAAGCGGGCTTCTGGTGTTGGCGTTCTACCTCCCGGCGCCTTGGAACAGGTCTTTTTTTCAGTCCAGTGGCTTCCTCCAGTGGGTCCATCCTGGTGCGCAGCCCCGCGCCAGCTGCAGCTCCGGCTCATGTCCTGCTGGCTCCGCCACGCCACGCCGCCACATCACCGCGCCCCACGACTCCGCCTCTGCCGGACTCTGTCACTTGACGTCGTGCTCACTGGGTCGCCAGGGCTGCTCGCCCACTGCACCACTCCATCGCCACTGCCGATGCTCCTGCTGCACACCTCACGAGGAGGAGGGTGCCCCCTGCCACCTAGGGGCAGGTACCCATTTTATCTACTTGCTATTTTAATGCTTTCGAACCGCTGGGTGGGCGGGAGCTGGGACTAGGCCCGGGAGCTCACCCCGGCCGCGGTGGGTCTCGAACAGCCATAGTGGCTGTTCATTGATGTTACAGCAGGCATTTTACAGCCTGTGCCACCGCTCCCGTTATGCAAAAACAAGCTAAGGTTATAAGGTCAACAGTTGTTTTGATTTAATTAAGGGGGGGAAAGGACACCAAAGCAACAAATATGTCAAAATAGGGGATACTTCCCACAATTAGAAAAGATGCCTTTACACTCTTGGCCTTTACAAATTTGGATAACCATAAGTAAGAATGAACTTTTTGGATATGTTCTATTCAATAAAACAAATTTCATTAACTACACATGGTTTCATTTAATGTTTAATGTGATTCAAAGTTGTAAATGTTTCATGATCCATAGCTGTAAAGGTTTCACTTGGACACACTGTAAATCTCAAATATCTAACTGGTGGATTTTTAAAATTCTGAGCCCCTTAACAGTGCCAGTAGATTCCAAAGCAGAATTACACGTTGCTATCTCCATGAAATTAAATTGGCTTAGAAGGGAATAACCCTGTTTTATATTTTATTTTGTCATTTTTAGTTGAAACCCACATATCTCCCTTATAAATAAAAGCCTAATGGTGGTGGCACTTCTCTAGAACATTCCACACGCTCCAAAATCAGTTCGCTGTCTGATCTGTCATTGAGAGGGTCTCCCTATCCACTGGCTGCTTTGCCTGAGTCCTGCCTCCAACATTCTAAACATTTTGCTGATCCTCTCCCCCCCATAGCCAGTGAGAACACAGAGATTATTTGCATATGCAGTCTCATTGGCCTTTGCCTCAGAACACAGAGGCCGTTGGCATATGCAACTTGATTGGCTTTTGCCTCTAACATTCTAAACAGTTTTCTCTTCTGAGGTAAAATGTGTCCAATCTCCAGGTGAAGGCTGGAGATCACTCAGAATTACAACTGCTTTCCAGACGGCAGAGATCAGTTCCCCTGGAGAAAATGGTGGGCTCTGTATCCTTATATGCTGCTGAGGTGGCCCCCATGACAGCCAATGTGACGTAGAAGTCAGGGCTTCAGAGCACGGGAGAGGCTGCAGGTGTGTGGGGGGTGGAAGGCTGAAGAGTGAGGGAGAAATAAAGGTAGGTTGATGATTGGCTGGGCAGAAGATAGGGTTGCCAACTCCAGGTGGGAAATTCCTGGAGATGTGAGAGATGGAGCCTGGAGAGGGTGAGGTTTCAGGAGGCATGCTACCTCGGACAGGTACAAAGCCATAGACTCCACCCTCCAAACCAACTATTCCCTACTGGGGAACCATCGTTGCCAATCTCCAGGTGAGGACTGGAGATCACTCAAAATTACAACTGTTCTTTAGGAGGTAGCAGAGATCAGTTCCTCTGGAGAAAATGGTGGACTCGGTGTCATTATACCCTGCTGAGGTCGCCACAGCAAATTGACACTGAGTGTCCAAGGCCGGGGCACCCGCCCAGAGCCTCTTTCTAGAGGCCGTTGTATTTATTTCCACAACGGGTCTTTTTCCTAGTTTTCTCATATTTGTAAATCAAATTCCACCAAACTTTAAGTATATGTGCATTAATATGGCTATAAAATCATCCATGTATACAGGAAGATTTTTAAAACACTTTTGACACAATCTTAACTTAGATGGATGGCTATGGGTGGTTTTTATGGCTATTCCCATAATAAGACCACCTCACAGAACAGTGGTGGAAGAATAAACCCTTTTCACACACACCTGTATTTAAAAAGTAAATATCTAAGGGAGATATTTTTCAACTTTAGCTTTCTGGGTTTCTTTTTAAATTCAAGTCATTTAAATATATCCCCAGGTCTAATGTTACCATAAAAGAAAGAAGATATCTTTGTCTTAACTCTGCATTTCTTTAATGGGGACAGTACAGACATTTTCTTTTATTACTCTTCATTTAGATTGTTTCCTGGTACTGCTCTGTGCCAAATAATGCCAACTGTATCTATTTGGCTCTAATCTGTCAACTTGGGGATAGGATACATAACACAACTACTGCATACTAAATTAAATTTCTAAGCATTGTAATATTTTAAGAGCAAGATATTGGGTGTTAGCAAAAAAACCACAACAACTTCAGGAAGGAGCCATTGCTTGCTTGCTTTGTATACTGTTGTTTTAGAATGTCCCACATTTGAACCCTTGGTATCTCCAGTTAATGGAGCTTTCAAAACATTTAAATGTTTACAAAATGCTTTTAGAGTTATAGGGATGTGCACAACCCAAGGGGTATTTCCAAACATTCTTTAGCTCACTTGGCTCACTAAGTGGTGCAGTGGTTAACAATGTTCCCTCTATGCTGTGGAGTCTTGTGAGCGAAAATTCTACTTTGTGAGCTACTGGCATTAAAGTTGTGAGTGAGAAATTTGGTTACTGCATAAATTACTTTGCTCTGGAGCCATCCTTCCTGAGCTAAGACAAAAGTGTGTGAGCCAAAGGCTGAAGAACTGTGAGCTAGCTCACACTAACTCAGTTTAGAAGGAACACTGGGGGTTAAGTGCGCGGACTCTAATCTGGGAGAACCAGGTTTGATTCCCCACTCCTCCACTTGCACCTGGCTGGATGACTTTGGACAAGCCGTGGTTCTGAAAAGAGCTGTTCTTGAAAAAGAGCAGTTTCTGTCAAGAGATCTCTCAGCCCCACCTACCTCACAGGGGTACCCACCTACCTCACAGCCCCACCTACCATCACAGGGGGTCTGTTGTGGGGAGGGGAAGGGAAAGGAATTTGTAAGCTGCTCTGAGACAACTTTGGGTAGTGAAGGGCAGGGTATAAATCCAATCTCTTCTCTTCTTCTTCTCCCCAAGTGTAGCAGTCCTATCAGGTGTTACCAATCTAATAAAGATGAGGGCCCAATCCAGATGTTTTTAGCAATGCCTCACATGCTTCTGCTTATAGAGTTCACACACTCATGCTATATAATATAACATCAACGTTGACATTGATCAAAGCACTTGGCGAGTCTCCGTGACCCAGCTAGCAACCACTATTGATGTAAAACCTGGTTGGGAAGCTCACGCAAGTCACAAGTCTACATAAAAGGTCTGTGTAGTGGGAATCAGGGAGGAAAGGCAGCATGCTACACCCTGATCTCATCAGATCTCAGAAGTTAAGTAGAATGGGAGATCTCCAAGGAAGACTGCAGAGGAAGACAATGGCCTCCTCTGCATCTCACTTGCCTTGAAAGCCCCTTGCTGGGGTCACCATAAGTCATTTGTGACTTGACAGTACTTTACACACACATACACACACACCTAGTGGGAATACACCCAAAGCATCTGAAGAAGTGAGCTATATCATCCACAAAAATGTAGGCTGGTATACTATTTTATTTTAGTCTTTGACAGTCCCATCCAAAGCTGAGTTACACCCTTCTAAGACCATTGACTTAAATGGGCTTAGAAAAGTGTGAGTCTGGTTAGGATAGCCACAAGTCTTCTTTTTTACTACAGCAAATTAACACAGCTACCCCCCTGGAATGATCAGAAGTCTGGAGTCACATGCGAAATATCTACTCCACAGCCCCCCCTCCCCAAATTTCCCCTCCTAGAAATTTGGACATAGTCGGCATAGAAAGAAGTCATACCATGAGCTCTCATACAGCTCAAGCTGTTTGGTGTTTCCTGGGTGGTATGGAAAGAAGGTACACTGCAGGAGCTCTTACACACAGGTGGTAACATGGGAAGGGGCCCGTTAAATCACAGGGCTGGAAACGGAGCATGTGAAAATATCAGAGCCACAGTAATGTAAGATCAGCTCTAAATCCACCAGGGTGGATGCTCAAGTTACAAGGACATAGAACTGCTAGCCTACCTCCTTCCCTTTGATTACACTCTCTGAATCAATGACAGCTTGTGTATCTCCCAAGGGCAGTCACAAGGGAACATTCCATTCTGGATAAGAAAGAGGTGCAGGAGATCCGGAAGCACATGGAATTCCATGGAGGTAAAAGAAGTATGTCTGTGTCTCAGAAGCAGGGCTGTCGACAGGTCTGGAGGAAAATATCCTATCCCTTTAATAAAGGCTCGATGTGTAGGAAAGGGCAGCTGAAGTTTTTGATGGCATAGAGGTAAATAACATCACCTGGCAAATAACATCCCATTAAGCCTCAATTAAAGGGATTGGGTGTTCTTTTCTCCAGGCAGCTGGCAACCCTGCTTAAGGGATATCATTCAAAATGGTTTAAAACACTTTACTCTGAAGTTATGGATCATGCAGGTTGGTCAAAAGGAGGGGAATGATTCCACTGTCACACTGATCAGTACTCAGTTTTGAAAATAAAAGGTTATGAATCTGTCACAGGCAGGGATCTGGCCTTGTAAGCCCTTTTGCCTCCCCCCCCCCCCCAGATCCTTTGGTTGGAGCTAGGATTCTAGATACTTCAGGAACCTGGTTTAGCTGCTCAGCGGTGATGGAAATGGACATGCTCCCCCTTTCTTGCCACTTCTTCATTTCCGAAACCTCAAACTAAAAATGAATTCCGGGACAAAGTTCCAGATCAGATGGAACCCTGATGAGGATTAGTCTCTGGGGACATACTTATCTGGCACAAGGTGAACACAGCCAATCCTCAGAGAGTCGGTGCTAGTGTTTAACACTACTTTCAGAACATTAGAGTGCTGTAATCTATATACCCCTGACCTGGATGGCCCAGGCTCACTTGATCTTATTAGATCCCGGAAGCTAAGCAGGATTGGCCCTAGTTAGTACTTGGATGAGAAACCACCAAGGAAGTCCACAGTTGCCATGTAGAATCAGCCATGGCACCTTTGTTCTGGCTGTGATTTGATGGCATTCTACCATGCTATATATATTACACGGGGAGGTGGTCTAGAGGAAAGCATATAAAATGGCTTTTAAAGGCTATGCGGACTCCTTAATGGCATTAAAGCGTTTTCAAGGACTTCTGTAGCTTTAGTGCGAACAAATCCTTGGAGTGCTGGAGAAGGATTTCCCTTCAGAACACTTGTTGGAGACAAAAAAAAAAACCCAAACAAACACATATTTCCTGGTTATTAATGGGTTCTTTATAGTCCTTAAGACCTTGGAGCACCATCCCCTGTGTTCATAGTAAAGGTTTCAGTAACATTTTGCAGCTCCTCCCCAACATAATGACTCTTGAACTTTTTTTGAGAGACCATTAAGGTTTCTGAGAAACAAATGATCTTTTTCTCTCACTTGGATTTGAAAACCTCAGCCAAACCTGTTAGGATGATAGAGACAGAAAAGTTGCTTACACAGTTCATGAGAAATTGTTATTAAGGTAGAATAGGCATAAATATTGGTAAAATTGAAAATAACCTCCATGTATTTGTATGTACTGTTAGTATGTATGTATATGTTATGACTGTTTGTGTATGCATTTGTGGAAAATGTAATAAAACCCTGCCCCTTTGGGGTCAGTTTAAAAAAAGAAAAGAAAGAAAACCTCAGCCAGTACTACACCTGTGAATAAAGGATAGTTTGGCAATCGGGGGGGGGGGAACCCCACTATCATCTATATTCCTAACTTGAGAGCCAAATACAACCCTACCTGAGAGCCAGACATTGCCATCCCTGTCAGTCTCTCTCCTGTCCTGGAAAGGAACAACCCCAATGAAGAAACCTATTGTGATGGGAGTTAATAGTAAAGGGGAGGACCTTGTTCCTCTACTTTCACCTAAAAGGGTCTGAACAAGATGTAGGATATAAATCATCATACAGAGAGATCTTATTTTCTTTTTTTGAAGCATGGATGCACAGATGGCCATCTATGATGCACAGCTGTTATTTAAATATTTTTTAAAATCTTAGGAGTTATAGGGCCCAACTGTGTAGGGATACAGAACGAGTGTATTGTTTATGTATGAACAGTGTTCCAGGGGTGGCCAAACTGCGGCTCGGGAGCTGCATGTGGCTCTTTCACACGTATTGTGCGGCTCCCAGCAGGGAGGCTGGGGAAGCAAAGGGAAAACATGCCTCCCTGATCGGTCTTCCCTTCTCCAACCAGTGTTCCTCTCCATGGGTGACTTGAGGTGTGTGTGGGTGGGAGCAGAGAAAGAAAGCAACTTTAAATGCATTCTCAAAGCCCCCCCCCCCCAGCCAGCTTGTAGAAGGTATTTGTCTCTTTAAACCCCTTCTCCAAGCCAAGCCAGCCGGCGTGGGGGTGGGGGGGGTGGGGTTTGGAGGATGCATTTAAAGTTAAAGTTGCTTTCTTTCCACCTCTCCCTCCTTCCCTCCCCCCATCTACTTGCTTTCTTTGTTTCTCTTTCTTTCTTTCCACCTCTTTCATTCTTTCTTTCCACCTCTCTCTCTTTCTCTCTCTCATAGACAAATAAATATCATTGGACAAATAAATAATCATTATCAATATCTGTTTTTACCCCTTTTATTTTTGGCAGTCTCGTTTAATGTTAATACTACGCAAATCTGCATATTTTTGAATAAGAACATGTGTTTGTGGCTCTCAAACATCTGTCATTTATTCTATGGGGCTCTTATGTTCAGCGAGTTTCGCCAACCTTGCTAGCCTGACCTGGATGGCCAATGCTTGCTTGATCATCTCAGATCTCAGAAGCTAAGCCCGGGTTAGTATTTGGGTGGAAGACCTCCAAGGAAGTCCAGGGTTGCTATGCAGAGTCAGGCAATGGCAAGCCACCTCTCTTTGTCTCTTGCCTTGGAAATCCTATGGGGTCCGGAAAACAAGCAAAGAACTGTGATGAATTAACGTTAAACAATATTTAATCAAAAATATATATTGTACAAAATAGTGTACAAATAATATAAATGTAAATAGTAAGAGTAGATGGTGGTCTCTGGAATGTCCTGCCGTTTCGACAATAATCTTCTTCTGAACAAAGATCAAAGACCTTACCAAATATAACAAAATTGACTGTGTAAGAATTTTTAAACAAATATACATTAACATTAAAATTATCAATAAAATTGATGTGAAAAACCTTACATGTAGTGTCTCTCAAGAATTCATTTCAACTGGTAACATATCAATATTTCATGGATCTCACTGATGATTCTACAAAATACAACATCACTTTTACAATTCAAGTATATTAATTATCGTAAGAATACATATAGATTTGTATAAAAGTTGTATAAAAACTCACCGACAACCATTATAGCTGCAATTTCAAGAAGAACCTTCCATGGGCAATTTGTATTGTAATGCCTTACCAGGTGGATTTCATTATAGGCATTATTGGCTGCAACTTCACAAAACTTTCCATCATTCCAGTGTTAGAATCTTTGTGCATGTGGCTGGGGAGGAGGAAAAAAAGTGAGAGGTTGTGTGTTTTCTACTAAGGCTCCCTCTGGAACAAAGGCCACCGACTTTTGAGTCCTGCTTTTTCACCTCTAGGAGGTCATTTCCATAAAATGTGGCATCACAATAGATCTATGGCTAGTTTTGATGGTCGGAGAAGAGTACTTACCATGATATCAGGAGATACATTGCTCGATGGAGATCCATGCAATAATGGTCATGTCAACTGCCAAAGTATTTTTATGAAGGAGACGGGAGTCGAAATGTTTCATTTCAGAAATTATACGACAGAGCATAATTGCACTAATGAGCAGAAGGTTGACCATGTTTGAAAAATGGGTTTCAAGCAAACCTACTGAGAATGGAAAAATTACAAGGATTTATAAAACATATTTAAAATGTGTTTTAAGGACAGCCAATGAACAGAGGAATCCAAGATGATGCCTGGAATCATAGCACTAATGTGGACAAAAAGTCACAAAGGTCAGAGGGTTGTGACGAAGAGGTAGAAGGGGGGAATTTCCCCCCTCCTTCATCTTCTGCAAAGATAGCTTCATGGATGCAAGAGAAGATAGGCAATTTCATCCTCTTCCCCTTCCTCGGTGCAACTCCACCCACATGACATTTTGTCCTATGATTCCAGGAACCATCTTTCCGGTGCTAAAAGGTACTGCTGGGGGGGGGACATAGGGAAATCCACACCTTTCCATTATATCTGGATGGAGATCACTTACTATTCATTGTTAGCAATAGGCAAGCATTAGGGACACCACTGCACAAGAACCAGTGTGGTGTACAAGTCAGAGTGTCAGGCTGGGATCTAGGAGAACCAGGTTCAGATCCCCACTCTACTACGAAGCTTGCTGGATGACCTCGGGCCACTTGCTTTCTCTCGGCCTAATCCATGCCATAGGTTTGTTGTGAGGATAAAATGGAGGAGGAGAAAACAATGTATGTTAGCCTGTACTCCTTGGAGGAAAGGTGTGATAAAAATGCATGACAAAATGTACTAAATACATTAAAAAAATTAGCACTGCATATGGAAAATTAAGGTGCCCTTTTCTATATGTATAACAAGGAAACAGGGCTGTGCAGGGCTATTTTTGTAGAAAAAGCCCAGCAGGAACTCATTAGCATAATAGGCCAAACCCAACAGCATAAACTCATTAGCATATTAGGCCACACCCATGATGGTACATCTCATTAGCATATTAGGCCACACCCCCATGTTACCAGAAGTGTGGTCATCCAGCCACACCCAACTTTTGGTTCTTATTCTGTTTATTTCGTTTGTTGTCAAAACCCAGGGCTTTTTTTGTAGCAGGAACTCCTTTGCATGTTAGGCCACACACCCCTAATGTAGCCAATCCTAATGAGTTTCTGCTGTTGCGTGTGGCCTATTATGCTAATGAGTTCCTGCTGGGTGTGGCCATCTCGGGATCCAGCCAGAACTCCGTTCCTGTGCGTTCCTGCCCAAAAATAGCCCTGGGGCTGTGTATTATGCTATAATAATACTCAAAGCATTTACGCAGGCATATCTGTCTATACTTTACCAACACAAAAAATTTTAATAGAGTCCCCAAACAACGATGACTCCAAATATTAACAATAGGGGTTCAGAAGAATCTAGGGCATAAGGTAACAAATTTATAAAAATAAAAGGATGTGTGTGTCTGGCTGTCCATCTGGGGCAGGTGTAACTCATCAGAAAATAAATCTAGGGCACTCAGCCACCAGATGAAGAAAAAGAAGAGACTGGATTTATACCCCACCCTTCACTGCCCAAAGGAGTCGCAGAGTGGCTTACAATCTCCTTTCCCTTCCCCTCCCCACAACATATACCCTATGAGGTTGGTGGGGCTGAAAGAGCTCTTTCCAGAACTGCTCCTGAGAGAACAGCTCTGAAATAACTTGTAACTGACCAAAGGTCACATCAGCAGCTACATGTGGAGGAGTGGGGAATCAAACCCAGTTCTCCCAGATTAGAGTCCATGCTCCTAACCACTACACCAAACTGGATGATGATCACTCCAGTTGCAGAACCAAAGTTGAAGGGAATCAGACCATCCTGACCCAGTTTATCTCCACCACACCGCTATCTATAATGATAAAAAACATGCATGCCTTTCTGTCTGTTTGTGACGGGCACAACTCACCATAAAATAATGCTAGGTGTTTCAGTATTGACCACCAGCTTCAGGAAGATCATGGGAGTCAGAAGAGAACTGGAACCTTCAAGCCCAGATTATCTCCAAAACATCCCTCTGCTGAGCCTGCTTCAGCGGGGAGATGCGGGATATAAATTTAATAAATAATAATAATAATATTTGCAAGGCAGGGATAGCTGTATGTCTGTGGCAGCCATAAATCATCCGGCAATCAAGTAAGGGCTTTCAAATTTGGCCAGCACCTTCAGAATGATCGTGGGAGGTGCAGTGCCAAAAATGAAGAGAACATCCTAGCCCAGTTTATCTCCAGAATATCCCAGAACATGATTCTGTTACTTGCAATAGAAGTGCCAGTTTACGTAGTGGAAGCCAGGAAGTTGGAGGCAGCATAGCCAGAGAGGGTGTAGAATATTCCCTCCTTTTCAAAACAAATTTAGGCTGTGGTCACACACACACTAAATAATCCACTTTCAATGCACTTTTCAACTGGATTTATACTGTGTGAACTGGCAAAATCCAATTTGAAAGTGCATTGAAAGTGGATTGAGAGTGGATTATTCAGTGTGTG
Source organism: Gekko japonicus (assembly GCF_001447785.1). Classification (NCBI taxonomy): domain Eukaryota; kingdom Metazoa; phylum Chordata; class Lepidosauria; order Squamata; family Gekkonidae; genus Gekko; species Gekko japonicus. Next base: position 590,331 of record NW_015163113.1, on the reverse strand, counting down.
TGATCGCAGCCATAGCTTACTTAACAACTAATCTGAGCAAAAAACCCCACAACTCATCTCCTTTCTCTGGTACTGTGCACTTTCTCAATCAACAGTTGTCCTATCAACCACTGAAACTCTTCCAGGCATCTGTTTTTACGGACTTCTGCTGAGATCGAAGTTTTCCTGCACATTGAAATGAAGCCTCTCCTACAGCTACACAGGCAAAGAAGGTGGGCTGCTTGAATGGTCCTTAAAGGAACAACAACAAAAGAAATGTCTAAGGCATTCTCCTACAGCTGCAGCTATCATTAAATACAGCAAGAGCTGACCAACCAATTTGCAATATTAGTCAAGGAGCAGTAAATGCTAACATTTTACAAAAGTGTAGACTCACAGTATGGCATGAGTGTACCACGTGCAGGGGTCATTTCCTGTAGGAGCGCACAAGAGCGGAGCTCCGGCAGTAAAGAGCCCAGGGGGGTGGGCACATGCAACAAGCCTCACCCCCTGCTCCTAGCAGCCCTCAGTCAGAGCAAGAAGCAGCCAGGTAAATTGCCAGGTAAATTGCAAAGCCCCCCCTGGCCCCCCAGTCCAAAACAGTCCAGTGACACCTTTAAGACCAAGTTTTATTCAGGTACAAACTCTCCCTCCTCTGCGAGGACAGATCTGCATGCCCCCCCAATAGCTAGCAATCCAATAGCCTGAGCGGTGGGTGTTGCCTTCTGACACACTTCCAGTGATGTCAGGGGGTGTGGCATATGCAAATAAATTATGCTAATGAGTTATGCTAATGAGCTCCTGCACCTCTTTTTCTACAAAATGACTCCTGACCACGTGTCACAAGGCTGTGCTATAAGTTTTAAATCGCACATTGCAGGATTTGTGCAGAAATAACTATGGGAGAAGTTGTCATTGTATTCGCTGGGGACTGCAAACAAACACTTCTGGTTGTTCTGTGAGGAACTAATCTGGATGAGTTGCAGGCCTGCATCAAATCCTCATTCATCTGAAAACCTCTGTACGGTGGGAAATATGTGGGTCCATCTTGCCGGGCCCTTAATAAAAAAGAATTAAAATCCAAACGTTCCATGTTGTTAAACTCAGGTGTTTTAACTGAATTTTAAAAGGTAATGGTTATTTGTTATCACACAAAATGTACTGAAAATACTTATCATTATAGGAGACAAATAGGGCCAAATACCACTTTGGGGGTTAGCCTGTGGAGTATGCAGTGCCACCACTCCTGTAAAATAATATTGCGGGCAGGGAGAGCTACACGGTTGGCGAGCAGAGCAAGCAGGGGCAGGCCTTGAGTGACGTTACATGAAGAGAAACCATACAGACAATTTAGAATCATCATCCTCAACTTTATCTTCGAAAGCACACGGACAGGAATTTGGGTTTCAGATGATAGCTGCTGATAGTGGAGAAGATTTTGGTTTATTATAATTGCCATAGGATTACAGTAAATTACTATTTGCCGCTGTAAGTCTATTTAATTAAATCGTTTTTAAAAGAAAAAGGAAATCAATTTCTCACAAATGCTAGCAGATTCAGAGTGAGCGGCAATCAACACAGATAACGCGTCAGTTGGCAGCACTGTGACACACTGAAGGCTAACATATACAGGGAAAGAGAGTCTCAGAGGCTAGCCACATTGTCTGCAATCGAACAGTTGAAGATTCAAGTCCAGTTGCACCTTAGAGACTGTAATGATTCCTTGTTTTTATGTGTGTGTGTCTCTTTAAAAGTTTGGTTGCATGGCTGAAATATATTAGAGTGGTTGAAGAGACAAGAATGGTGTGATTGGTGATTGACAGAGAGGGGGAGGGGTTTTGGAAGTGGTTCTGAGTGGATGAATATGTATGTCTGTCAAGAGTGACAGTTACAGGTTTGACAGATGATAAAGACAGTTGATAAGTTAGTTCGTTCGGAGGTCAGTGTGAGAAGCAGTCTTGTGTGTGATATAAGAGAGTTCAGTTCTGTGTATGAGAAGAAAAGAGATAAGCGGTTCGGTGTTGAAACAGTTATAAGCTGAAGATGAGTGTCTATGAAACAGTAAAGTAAAGTTAAAGAGTTACAAAGTTACCTGAAAGATCCCTGTCAGTAAGGGAGCAGATCTTGTGTGAGACACCAAGCAATTGTTCAAAATATTCACATTACTGGTTACATGGTTCTACCCTTTTATTTATGAATTATTTCAATAAATCTTCTTTTATTTAAGTATATCAGCTCTGAAAGAAATACTTCCCAGGACCACATAGTTCTCCATAAGCCTTACACTCGACCTACCTACCCAGTAATAGCAAAAGTAAAGTATAAAGGTTTGGAAAGCCTTAAATTTCCTGGTGGCAGCTGGATATACCCTAGTAGAACAAAATAAAGAACACTTTTAAAGGGAAAACAGACCTCCCCAGATAAGGGGTCGTCACAGGGACCAACAAGAGTTTCGGGGTGTTAGCGTTTGAAAGTTTCCACTCTGAAATTCCTGTTGGTCTCTAAGGTGCTACTGGACTGGAATTTAACTGAGATTTGTTATGGTATAAACTTAATATCTGGATTAACACATATACTGCCAGAAGCATAAAGCATAGTCCACACTTGACAGATATATATCGTAATAGCTACACGGGGGGGAGGGGATGTTTTCCCATTTATTTCTGAATGTTGCCATTTTTATGTCATATCTTTTGTTCACTTCTTCTTCTGTGTAGCCCGTTACTTCACTATCCTACGTGGTAAGGTATTCCTGACAAGTGATGGTTTATATGATACTGGGAAACGCTGCAACAAGGCTCAGCTGTGAAAGAAACTTAGGGTGTGATCACACAAGCAGTTTGGCCTGACATAGCCACCCCTCCCCTCCGGTTCAAATGGGCATGATCAAACGCACACATTGGGCTCCCGTGCCCCACTCATCCCTACATCGCACTAAAATGACTCACATGCAGATTAAATAGCCACCAGTAAGTTCTAGTGGCTACCTCGGCGAGGTGCTTCCATGGCAGGTTTCCGGGCATCTGATCACCCAGGTGCACCATAGAAATGCATGAGTGGTGTGATTGTTCCACGCCTTTTTTCCCCAACCCCACTTGATGTGTGCTTTAGTGTCCCCATAGAATGCGGCCAGGAGCGTGGGTGCACTTGTTTGCTTCTGTGCACACACAGCAGGACATAGCAAAAAAACAACCAACCCAGCCAAGGGTCTGTGCTTCTGGTGCATTAGCTATGTGAATTTCCAACCACGAGCCCACAGCACTAGGATTCCGGTCTAGTGGGTGCTGTGTGATCGATGCAAAGCATCCCAAACTCAAGTGTCTTATTTAGAGCTGACATACTGCCACAGCAAACTGCTCGTGTGACCACACCCTTACTGTCACCATTTTGAAGGTGGCTCTTAGCACTTTCCCCTCCTCAGAAGTAGCATGAAAGTAGCATGGGGAAAAGAGTGGCTCAGTGGCAAAACATCTGCTTAGCATGCAGAAGGTTCCAGGTTCAATCCCTGGCATCTCCAGTGAAAAGGACTAGGCAGTAGGTGATATAGAAGAGCTCTTCCTGAGACCCAGGAGAGCTGCTGCCAGTCTAAGTAGACAATATTGAACTTGAACCAATGGTTTTATTTAGTATAAGGCAGCTTCATGATGTTATGTGCAAGCTCCCTTTACATCTGGGGGGTATGCCTCTTTTCATTAATGGGAAAAACCTGTGGAGGCAGAACAGTTTTTGTAATATTGTTGCTTGCAACAGAAAAAGTAGCAATGCATACTTCAGATTGTATTGAAGCAGTTGAGAGCTACAGGTGACGAGTGGTTCTCTTTCAGTTTCTCTTCTGGTCCTGCCAACAATGCCTTTCCGGGGCCTACATAGATCACACAGGTCATTCACTATGCAAAAAAATACATATGTATGCAACTGCTGTCAAGTTGCAACCAACGTATGGTGACCCCCAGCAAAGGAAGTGGGAAGCAGAGGAGGTTTGCCATTGCCTTCCTCTGCAAAGTCCTCTAGGAAGGGGCTGTGGCTCAGTGGTAGAGTGTTTGCTTGGCATGCAAGAGGTCCCAGGTTCAAGACAGTAGGTTATATGAAAGACTTCCATGTGAGATGCTGGAGAACCACTTCCATCTGAGTAGATAATACTGACCTTGACAGACCAATGGTTTGATACCAGATAAGGTAGTTTCCTGTGTATTCATATGTGTCTTCTTTGGCAGTCTCCCATCCAAGTACTAATCCTACTTAGCTTCCAAAATCAGGCTATACCATGCCACCTTCTCTCCAAAATGCAAAAGAACGGACACAAATCTGACACCAAAAATGGCAACATTCATAAACCAGTTCTTTTATGTATACATATCTACATTGTATGGATTTGATGATGTGGCAGAATACTTCATTCTTCTGTGATACTCTCCTACTGAAATGAAAGTCACTACAATCCAAACATACGATGTTTCCCACTATAAGCATTCAGTTAGTATAGTGTATTAGTATAGCATTAGAAAGACAGCTTTATTTAATGATAGGCAGTTTCAATCCACCTTTCTCCTCATCAACTCAAGGTGGATTACAATGTTATCTAAAGCACATATCAAATAAATCAGACAGTTAAAGACACAAACACATTGAAAACTAATTCGGATAACTGATGACCACACAACTTGGCCACAAAAACTATTCATTCAGACAGGCTCTTCTAAATAGGGCCCCCTTGCGATGGTGCCAGAAGGCTAGTGTGGTGGCCTTTCTGACACATGCAGGAAGGTCCTTTCACAATGTGTGTGTGAAGAGCCATCAAGTCACAGCTGACTTGTGCCGGCCCACCAGGGTTTTCAAGGCAAGACACTAACAGAGGTAGTTTGTCATTGCCTTCCTCCGCATAGTGACCCTGGTATTCCTTGGTGATCTCCAGGTCAGGGCCTGCATGGTGGCACCTTAAACAGAATTTGAGCTGAGGAATGGAGATGCTGTGCCAGAGTATACTGGGAGAGGTCATCTTTCAGATAAGCAGAACCTTGAATTTGGCCAGGTAACAGACATATGTGGTGCTCTTAAAACAGGTGTAATATGCACATTACAATCAGCTCTTGCTAATAAACAAGCTACATATGCTAATAAACAAGCTACATTCTATACCAGCTGAAATGTCCAGGTCATCTTCAAGGGCAGTACAGTACACAGCACATTAGAGCAGTCCAGCCTAAAGGTTATAATTGCATGGATCAGAGTAGCCAGATCGGCCAAGTAGCCAGAGTAGCCAGATCAGCCAAGTAGCCAGAGTAGCCAGATCAGAGTAGCCAGATCAGCCAAGTAGCCAGAGTAGCCAGATCAGCCAAGTCTGAATGGGGCAGCAGTTTCCACAGCAAATTAAAAAGGTAACATGTGCTTTTGGACATAACATTAACCTGTTTCTCCATCAGGAAGGTAGTCTAACATCACACCTAGGCTCCTGAGAGAGTTAGACAAAGATCATTCTGCTCCATCAACAGTGAGAAACACCATGCCCCCCCCCAGTACTAACACATATCACCACCATCTGGGATTCAATTTCTATTTGTTGTCCCCCAGCCACTCATCCATGGTTGCCAGGCATATCATCTATGATCATTCTTACCTTATACGCACTTGGTATTTGCATAAAATTGTCACAAATCTAGTGCACCTCTAACATTTCACGGTGTTTGAAGCCTACTGCTTACAATTTTCCTCCTCCACCCATGTGTATGTTTGTATTTTATTTATAATGTTTTAAGTAAACAGACATTTCATCAGGAGATAATAACCAGTTTAACATTATTTCAGGTCCTGCAGCAGGAAATCTACATCTGTCAAGTGAGGTCAACACTTCATGTGTCTGATGAACCGGTCTGCTGGCCATTTCAGTGTTTGCCACTTGAAATCCGTTAGTCTTTAAGATACCGCTGCTTTTCTGCATCAGTCTAATATGGCTACCCCCCTCAAGAAAAGAACAGTTGATGCTTTCATGTATCCACTATAATAGATAATTACACAATTAGCTATTAAGAAAAATTACTGCTCGGTCTTGCCTGTGTGTAATTGCAGCCCCTTTCCCTATTGCATTACAAAAACAGGCAGTCGGTAATCTTTTTACTTCTTTTGAAGCCGCATTGAAGATCAGTATCTTTTGAGATCAGAGTTTCTTCCTCGGGGATACCTTTCTATTCTATACCTATGGACCACATAAAAGGTAAAGGTTCCCTTGCTCGAAAGCCAGTCGAATCCGACTCTAGGGTTGCGGTGCTCATCTCCGTTTCAAAGCCGAAGAGCCAGCGCTGTCCGAAGACGTTTCCATGGTCATGTGGCCGGCATGACTAAACACCAAGGCGCACGGAATGCTATTACCTTCCCACCGAAGTGGTACCTATTTATCTACTTGCAATTTCTTGCTTTCGAACTGCTAGGTTGGCAGGAGCTGGAACTAGAGACGGGAGCTCACTCCGTCATGCGGCACCCGGGTCTCGAACTGCTGAACTACCAACCTTCCACAGCCTGCAGTTCAGTGTCTTAACCACTTGAGCCACTGCAGCTCCTATACGTAGTTGCTAACTTGTATTGTTGTTTGCCCAGCGGAGATAGCAGCAGGAATGAGTGAGCATGAGGACAGAAGGCTAGGCAGGGAGCAAAGGGAACAGAGGAGGTTAATTTCAACTCTAAGCAACAGGTTATGAGGACCAGATTTCTGCACTAGAAGCTTCCACCACCACCTCCACCACCACCACCATTATTGTTTTGAGCTCCCTACCTGGAATCACCAGGCTTCAGTCCTGATTGGCTCTTTTATCTATCACAAAGTGGGGAGAGGGCAAAGTATTCGGCAGTTGCCTATTAAATGCAGGACAGGCTCCCCGATCACTTTAGCAGGACGTTAAGCAGCCACCAGGCAATTTCTTCCTTTTGTGCAAAATGCCTGTTCTCTGTGGTTCCCATCACCAACCTCCCCCATAAGAACACACAACCTGAGGCCAGAGTGCCCCATGCTGCACGTCCTCTCCTTTCAGCTATGGCTGGGGCTTACGGAGTGCTTAGGTGGACTGTGATTGGATAAAGACTCAGTCGGGATTCTAATGTGGACTTAGATCTGTAGAGCACGCCATCTAACCTGTCAGCACTGCGAGCACTTTAGAAGAAGAGGAGGAGGAGATTGGGTTTACAGAGCGGCTTCCAAACTCCTTTCCCTTCCCCTCCCCACAACAGACACCCTGTGAGGTGGGTGGGGCTGAGAGAACTCTGACACAAACTGCTCTTTTTCAAGGACAGCTGTGCCAGCGCTTGTGACTGACCCAAGGTCACATCAGCAGGTGCAAGTGGAGGAGTGGGGAATCAAACCCGGTTCTCCCAGATTAGAGTCCGCGCACTTAACCACTACACCAAATTGGCTCTCCTTTTATTGTTAACTAGCAGAAAAGCCCGTTGTGAAACCGATACAACGGGATCTAGAAAGATATGGTCTGTAACGAACGCATAGGCTGGATGGTGGTAAGGTAAACAGTAGTGGGTGAGGGTGGGAGGGGGGTGGGGGAACGGCGGTGGCGGCCGGAGGCCTCTGCATCCCGTTGCTGGCCCTGGAGTGAGTGGGGGGGAAGGGACCCGGCCTCCAGTTGC
>NW_015163113.1:566444-581446 GCF_001447785.1 Gekko japonicus | reverse complement strand
GTTTTCCCTCCCACCCCCACCCACTCCAGGGCCGACATCCAGCCGCAGGGTCCGTTTCCCCCCCCCCAACCCCACTCACTCCAGGGCCGGCGACTGGAGGTGCAAGCCTCCGGCTGCCGTGTCCGTTTCCACCCCCCACACTCCAGGACTGGAGACAGGAGGCAGAAGCCTCCGGTCGCCCACTCCCTTCCCCTCCCCCACCACCCACTCCCAACAGGCACTGAGGGGAATGTAGGGTTGCCAGCTCTAAGGAGGGAAATACCTGGAGGTTTGGGGGGTGGATTCTGTAGAGGGCAGCATTGGGCGGGGGGGGGGCGGAAGGACTCAGCAGGTATAATGTCATAGGGTCTACCCTCCTAAAGCAGTCATTTTCTCTAGGGGAACTGATCTCTGTCATCTGGAGATCAATTGTAGCAGTGGGAGATCTCCAGGTCCCACCTGGAGATTGGCAACCCTAGGGGGAAGTCAGCTGCACAGCAGGGGGTTGAAGAGAATGGTTTGATGGCTGCTGGGCCAAGATTGGCAACAATAGTTCCCCAGGAGCCCCATCGTAAATGCACCAAACAATTCCTCAAGATTTTCCAAAACACTACTCTGTTTTGGGCTCCTGGGGAACTTTGAAGTAGCACCAAAGCTTTAAGATCTCTCCAGCTGTCACCTGGAGACTGGCAACAGCTTGTCTGGAGTGTGGGCAGTATGGCATTGTATCTGTCTGAGGTCCCCCTCTTCCTCCTCCTCCTCAAATCCCACCCTCAGCAGGCTTCATCCCTAAAATATCCTGGAAGTTTCCAACCTGGAGTTGGCAACCCTATATCCTGGAGTTCCAACCTGGAGTTGGGAACCATCAGCCAACCTTTATCTGCCTGTCTGTCTTAAGTTTTACAACCCCCCCCCCACAGCCTCTGCCTAGGGAGCAGCTGACATCATTCTCCTCTCCCAACTGAAAATTCCAACTGCCTTGCAGGGGGGGGGGGGAGTTTGAGGTGTGGAATGGAGTGTGGTCCAATCAGCTTCCATATGCAAATGACATTGGAACGCTGGGCAGGACTGCACAAAGCAGCCAGTCAACCCTGCCAGTGTTATCTGAGTGGCAGTTTTTCCGGCCTAACACTAAAGGCGGGCATTTTAGAACTTTGGCACCCACTATTCAATTATATATAAAGAGAGATTGTTATTCTATTATGTGATATGAAATAGTATGTATTTTATGGAGTTTTAAATGTTTATGGTTATGCCAATTAGGTACAGTGTACCGCTCTTGTTAGCTGCCCTGAGTCTGTTCGCAGGATGGGCGAGGTATAAATATATTAAATAAATATAATAAATAAATAAGCTTTTCAGTGGCAACCCCAGGATTATGGACCAAACTCCCCAGGGAGGTCCGCTTGGCCCCTTCACTCTTGACCTCAAGAAAGCAGCTGGAAATGGTTTCATTCATGACAGCATTCGATTAATTTCAGCTCTTCTGCCTCCTGGAAGATTTAAATTATTGGTTTATGTTACTGATTTTATGTTTTTTGCTGTGTTTTATTGCTGCTTACATTGTAAGCTGCCTTGAGTTCCTGTAACGTAGAAAAATAGCTAATAAGCATTCTATTAAAATAAAAATAAAATAAATAAAAAAATATGCTGCCCTGGGGTTTGTTGAGTGTGATGGGAGGTGGGAGTGGGCAGTTGTCTTTTCATTCTCCGTGTGTTCTATGGTAGTGTTTAGATTGATGTTGCCCAACCCGATGTTTATGCAGTGTGCCTTGATGCCAGCATATTTCTGAGGACACTGGGATTGCATTAAGATAACAGAGGGATGCGGAATGGTACAGTATAGCCTGACCTCATCAGACCTCAGAAGTTAAGCAGGGTTTGTACTTGGAAGGGAGACCACCAAGGAAGATTTGCAGAAGAAGTCAATGACAAACCACCTCTGCTTAATCAACTTGCCCTGAAAACCTTATGGGGTTGTCGTAGGTCAGTCATGACAAGGGCACTCTACACATACACACACAATAGCACAGGGCTTAGTCACCATCCTAAGCCATTCAGAGGTGAAGTCCAGGATTACTCCCTTATAATTTCAGAACTATCAACACAATCCTAGGTAGAAGTGGACTGGAGTAACCCTGCCTAGGATTCTGCTAGAAATCTTGTAAGATTCTTTTGCAGTTTTTAGTTTAATAGGAACTTGAGCAACTGAGGGCTTAAGAGGGAAGGACAGTATGGAGATCGTGACTAACTGGGCTGTTCATCCATGAAGATGAGGGGCAACCCCCCCCCCCCGAAATCTTCACCTCCTGCTAATGCTGTTCAAATTAGGCCCCTTCGCTGACATTTATTAAGCTAATCTGACAAAAGCTTCATCAAATATCAGTTTTCATAATGGATTCACTGTATTCTAACTGCTTGGATAGAATTAATTTTATTTCAGGCTTTTTACTGGAAAGACACACTCTTAGAATATTACAGATTTTTCCCCCTTCCCCTTCTTCTTTTTTTGCTATGAAATTATCTTCTGGGCTAAGTGGAAAGGCCAAAGCTGGTGGAACTAATGTTTGATATGGAGTCCAGCTTGCTGCCGGCACAGCGTATTTGATAAATAGTACTCAGCACATCTGTCAACATACCTAGCATCGAGGGCATTCAAATAGTTGTAAAGCTTCTTTTAAAAGAGTCTTGCAAGATAGGCTGGTATTATACCTGTATTTAGGGTTGCCAACTCCTGGACTGGAGGCCAGGAAAGGCGGGGTTTGGGGAGGGAAGGGACCTCAGTGGGGTATAATGCCCTAAAGCAGTGGTCTCCACTGTGGTGCCTGCCGACATCTTGCCTAGTGCCCACCAAGTGTTTCTTAGAAAGTGGGCGGGGCCATGTGGCGCTTTGGCTGAGTAAAGCTTCTGATTGGGCATCGGACTTTCAATTACTTGGACAGGTTTTTTTTAAAAAAAACCCACTGCAGCTGTCACCATAGCAGAAGGGTCTTCACTGTGCGACTGAAGGTAAACCACGGAAGCCATTTTGTGGCAGCCACTATGCTTTGTCAGAATTCCAAAGGTGCCCACGGGCTCAACAAGGTTGGTGACCTCTGCCTTAGAGGATATCCTCCAAAGCAGCCGTGTCATCCAGAGAAACTGATCTCAGTCTGGAGATCAGTTGTGATTCCTGGAGATCTCCAGGCCCCACCTGGAGGTTGGAAACCATACCTGTATTTCACATAGTGCCCGATAGCCGCTTGCCTAACTGTCCATGAAGCAAGATTTGAATTGGCTGACCGTTTACACTTCTAGGTACCAAGCGACACTCATTCTTCATTCAGTTTCACACTGAAAGCTGGATTAACGTTTTTATTCTAATTTAGGTCCTGCGGTCAAAAGCTCTTAGTTCTAAATGGCCTTACTCTGGAGTGAGCTGCAGTTTTTTCCGTTCCAAGACGCTTTATCAGTCATGGGAAGAAAGTGTCCCTGTTGTCAGGACCTGGTCCACAAACGTATTATTTTTGCGTACTTACTCCAATCGTGGCAGAAGAGAGATTACCCCCTCCCCCCCCCGGGATTTCTCTCCGCTCTCTTCTGTCCTGTCCATCCTTCTTCCCATCCCCCCCCCAGTCACCGGCTCCATCTCGGATACGCCTCCCTCGTCCTCACCGACTGCCTTCCCTCCCAGCCTCTTGTCACCTCCTGTGCGGCTCCTGCCCTTTCCCCTCTGCCACACCCCCTTCCCTCCTTTTCTCCCCTTGCAATCATGCTCTCCTTTCCCATCCCCGGCTGCCGAGCTTCACTTTCTTCCCCCTCGTCTCCTCCCACGTACACATCCCGCCCGCCTTCCTGAGGCGCTTCCTTTGCCAGCCTGCCCGTGCCCCGCCCTGCGACCCGAGGTTAAACGAGGAAGGGAAGAAATCAGCGGAGGAAAACTCCGCGCCGGGTGGAAGAGCCAGCGCTGGGGAGGAGAGCTCGCGCAGTACGGGCAGCGGCCGCCTCTGTGGAGCTTCAGTTTCCCAAATGGTCACGTGCCTCGCGCTTATGGGGGAGGGGGAGGAAGAGGAGGAGAAAGGAGCGCGGCGCGTGCGCAGACAAGGGTGGGCAGTTTTTGCTGCTGCCGCTGCGCTGGCCGCTTCAATGCATCTGGAGTTGGCTGCTCGAAACTAGCACCTTGGAGAGCTCCTCTCGCCCTGCCGCTTCCTGGGCTCGGACGGAACGAAGCCGGAGAGGACGGCGGAGCCGCCGTCTGCCTGGCCGCGTTAGTCGCACGCTGGCTGGCTGGCTGGCAGGGCAGCGGCCGCCTTCCTATATGAGAGCTGGCAGAGCAGCCTCTGAGCCCGACGCTCGCCTCTCGCTGTGCGGCAGCCGCCAGAAGCAGCCCTGGGCAGGCGAGAGTTAAAGCCGTAAACCCACGTAAGCGCTCGCCCGCTCTCGCCCCAATTGGGAAGGCGGCCGTGCCTCCTTTTCGCTCGCCGCTGCATCGACAGCTCGCGTTCTTGGGCATCCTTCCTCCGGCCCGCGTCCTCTCCTGAGCTCGCATCCCCGCTGGGCTTGGTGATCCATCAGGGCTGCTTGGAGCTCAGCGGGCAGAGGAGGGTGGTGGTGGAGGAAGGAAGGAGGAGGCGGTCCCCTTTGTCGGGCATCCTTCCTTGGGCAGAGGAGCCGGGGAAGGGAGGGCATCTTGGAAGTACCTCGAAGCTTGGCTTTGTGCTGCCGCCGCCGCGACCACCACCACCACCTGCCTTCCCCTTAATTCTTTTGTCGTTTCCATCTTAGAGCTGCGGGCGCCGGAGGAGGATTTGCAGCCAACATGTTGGACCCGTCGTCCAGCGAGGAAGAGTCGGATGAGATCGTGGAAGAGGAGAGCAGCAAGGAGGTGCTGGCCCCGGCGGCCTCGGGGCCACGGCTTTCCCCCAGCCGGACCAGCGAGAGCTCTGGGGGCGGGGGCGGGGGTCTGCAGCCCAGCAGCCGGAGTGGGAGCAGCGTCCGGCCTTCCAGCCCCAGCCCTTCGGTGGTGAGCGAGAAGGAGAAGGAAGAGCTGGAGAGGCTGCAGAAGGAGGAAGAGGAGAGGAAGAAGAAACTGCAGCTCTATGTCTTCGTCATGAGGTGCATCGCCTACCCCTTCAACGCCAAGCAGCCCACTGACATGGCCCGGAGGCAGCAGAAGGTAACAGCCCGGCTGGGGAGGACAATAGAAGGAAGGAGACCTGCAGGGAGGTATAGCTGGGGAGGGGGACCTAGACGAGCAGCCCCAGGTGGGGAGGCTTAGCACAGGGGGAGAGAGGCCCCCCTCCTCCAGAAAGAGTTAAGACTGCAGCTCAAAGTTCCTCAGAGGGGGTCCAAGTGAAGAAAACAGGGCCCCTTCCCAGGCAAGTTTGCCTGGCCGCCAGTGGGCAGAACTGCTGATGGACTGGCATTCTGACTGCTGGTGGTTTCCCTAATCTGAAAAGTGCATTGAGAGCCGGGATCTCCTGCCAGCCAGCCTGTCTGGGAGGTTATTCCTGGTCCTCCAGACTCACAGGGAAGGAACTTGCTGGTAGTTTGGGAGGCTTTGGAACCCAGCTCAGCCCTGGACTAAGTCCAGCCTCTTGTCCACTACGCTACAGAGACGAAAACCAGCTGACTGAGCTCGGGCTGGGAGCTGTCTGCAGCAGTTGAATGCAGCACCAGAGGTGAGGGAGCAGGAAGGACGTGAGGGGGACTGGAGAAGAGGCCTGGCCATGCCTCAGGACAGCTGGAGAGAGATCATGGGCAATTTAGCAGAATCACCCCCCAAAAAAGAGGAGAGGGAAATGAAACCCTAGTGCAGCCCAGGTTAATAAAAAAGTCTTGGCATGACTTCCCTGCCTGGGTTGTGAGAACACTGGCAATGGACAAAAGTCCCTTTCTCCAGTCAGATGATCTGTATCCTCCCTTGGCCACTTTCCCCTTGTGCCTTATGTAATTGCGGCTGTTGCCAGAGGGGCCTGTCCATTTCCAATAAAATCATGGGGGGTGGGGAGAGAAGGGGATTACAGCAAGATTTTTCTCAAGTCCTGCAGGGCTCCTTCGCTTCTCCTCTGCGTTTCACTCCACTTCCCCCCCCCCCCTTCATCCAAGGTGACTAGTGCTGCACCCGTCTGGGAGAAGCAGCCAAGCTGTTGCTCTCCGGGAGATCTGAGCAAAGGTTATGCTGGCCCAGTTGCCTGCTGTGCTCGTGCGACTGTGAGAACCAATTATTGCATCAAAGCTTTTGTGTCCCTGCTGGAGAAGCCCCGGCCATAAGCCTGCTCGGTGCAGCGTTTCATGTCTAACAATAGCCTAACATGCTTCACGCTAAGTTCAGCTCACTTTCTTTTGCTTGTCTCTCCCCCCACCCACCCCAATTGGGAACAGCATAGCAGATGACTTCTGCATCATTCTTAGACCCGGTGAAGTGGAAGCTGCAGAACCCACACTTTAGGGTTGAATTGTTGCATGTTACTGAATGCACATGCATCCTCCACAATGAAATAAAGCAGAGGGGCTGTGGTTTCTTGGTAGAACATTGGCTTTGCATGCTGAAGGTCCCAGGTTCAGTCCCTGGCATCTGCAGTGAAAGGGATCAAGTAGTAGGTGATGTCCATGAAATCTTCTTGAGACCCTGGAGAGCTGCCGTTAGTCAGAGCAGACACTGCTGACCTTGAAAGACCAAGGGTCTGACTCAGTATAAGCAGTGTCATGTGTACTATTAAGTTTTCATACATTGGAATGGGAATGAAAGTCCTTTACTTCCGTTTACTTGCTCTCTATTGCTCTCCTAGTTTTTCAGAGACTAATTAATCCAGTAATCATTCTCCTGCTAATGTATTTTCTAGTTATCACTGAACACGTTTAATATAAGAAGTTCTTTATTACTGTTTGTTTGTTTGTTTGTCCTGGCTAACAACTCCATATGGCGTCATGGATATCCTGATTTTACAGACAGGGAACTGAGGCCAAGAGATGGGAAGTGACTTTCCCAAGGTCAGGCAGAGAGTTCCTGTCAAAACAGGAGTTTTCAGTGCATCTTAGATGCATGTCCAAAATCATTACCTTCTCAACCTGAGTACGCAGTATGGTATGATGTATAACCTGATCCTGAACATGGTTACTAGGAAATTATCCCCACAAAGTTGAACAGGACTTTCTGGGACCTAGGCATACAACCTTAGCCTAAGAAATCCCATGGAAGTAGGCAGCAAAACTCCCAGTGATGGATTTTTATAAATATTTATTTGATATAACGAAAAGATAAAAAGAGTAGACATCAAAGTTATGAGGACAACATACTTACCCAAACCATAAAAAACCCTGTGAAATTAAGAACTCTCGTTCTCACCTTTTGCTGCAAAACTCCCACAGATTTAACAGCTCTGAGTTCTGCTGTGAGATTTTGCTTCCAAATCGCAGTCATTCATTGTGCAATTAAATCAGCACTTGGACTCTTAGATTACTATCATTGAAGTAAACTTCAGGTTACGATGTTCACAATTACCGACTGGTGGGTAATCGTGACCAACAAGTTGATATGCTGAAGGAAAGGAGCAAACACAGTCCTGTAAAGGAAGGTTGCAAAACTGAAGCTCCTTGCCCTGGAGTATTCTCTCCAGGATCAGCAGTGCTATTCATACTAAAGTGGCGGGGGGGGGGGATAAGATCTTTAGATGATAAAGAAAATTAGAACACAACTAAGGCTGTTTTGGCCAGAGAACGTCTGCATTTCTGAATGAAAAACCAGCTTACTGTGGTATGAGAAAATGTTCAGCAAGAGCACTGACATTACCTGCCAGATACATTTGCAATGCCACGATACATGGCAGCCCACAGTGCAATCCTATGTTGAGTTACTCAATTCTAAGCTCATTGAGAGTAGTGGCTTTGGACTGATGCAATGCTGTTTATGATTGCATTGCCAGTGTTCCAGCAAAGTGCCAAACAACAGGAAGGAAGCGGAGGGGGGCTCAGGTGGGCCTGGAGTCAGGCAATACAGTTTGGCAGCCAATGAAAAGAATTGCTATTGACATTTTCAATTATAAGGGCACGGTCATCTATCAGCTAGGCAAACATAACAAACTCGTTTGGGTTTGTGTGGTTTGCCCGGGAAACCAGGCAACTCCATAGCAGCTGCTGCCTTTATTGTTCTGTAGCCAGCCGAACCAACTTCTCACATGATGTGATTTTTCCCCCCTACAGTCTATTTTTGCCATCATTGTCTTTTTAATCTGGTTCATTAAAAGGAAAGCTTTAGGGACCCCAAACAGCTCCAGTTGGACAAATGACCTTTCTAGACCACAAAGTCTGGAGGACATATCGATGGGAATGACATTCGTTTCAGTTCTGTCACGCCACAAAGCTATTATTAGCCCATCAAAGCATAAGGAGGTAGAAAAGGATATCAGGGCAACACAGTTGTAGGGAAGAGTTTGATGCTGGTGGAAGGTCAGAAACTTGCACACTTTTATTAGCTGTGTGGGCTCTACTGATGGTAGTGGAGGTTATATTTTGTGCTTTGGCCTTGGGAATTGCATCCTATTGCAACCTGCAGACACTTTGCCTGTTGTCATTTTTACCCTACTGCCTTACAAGTTCCCCAGAAAAGAAAGTTGTAGATGAGACATTCTATAGGTCGTGTGAAGAAAACTTAATCTGAAGGTAGAGGAAGGACTAGAAATGGTGAGCTCTGATGGGAGTGACAGGAATTCAAATGCTGGCTCAGCCAAGGATTTACTGAATGGCCATGAACCATTCATCCTGCTTTGCTATCTGTAAAATTGGAACATTAATTATCTGCTGAACTGGGCTATTCTAAGGATAATGGAAAAGATCATAAGTTACCTTGTGTACTGTAGGGGAAAGAAATCAGTCAGATTTCACTGAATGATCATTAATGTTGCACCTCAGAAAAACAGAAGAAAAGGCAGCGCGGTTTGTTTTTTTTAAAGGATGATGTTTAAATAAGTATGAGGACATAAAGCTGTCTTATACTGAATAAGACATTTGTCCATCAATCCTGATATAACCTCCTCTTGATGGTCAGAAGCTCCATGGGGCATCTCTGTTTGAGAGTCTGTTGTCTGTAAATGTTGGGGACTGAATGTGGAACCTTCCATATGCAAGGCCACAAGCTATTGTAGCCCCCATTTTGTATCTAAAATCAGCTCCATTTTAGTAAAATGTTAGCCTGTAAGTTGATTTTGCCATATAGAAAACAATGGGTGGGTAATTCGTTTAAATGCTAAGACATTTGTAAAACCGAAGCAGAAGAAATGTGACAAAAACTGCCTAAAAAGGCAGAGAGCAAAAAATGAAAGGGAATTGCATTTCTGAATTAAAGATAGAGAGACTAATTGAGATTCAGTAAACATAACCTTATGTCTTTTTTTTAATAGGCAGAATCAAACTTCTGAATCTTGTATGTGTTAATGCTAAAGGGGGGAAAATATCTCGTATCTCAGACCTAGTTTTGAGAAGCATTTCAGCTGTCTGCCTTTAGTATCTCCAGAGGTATATTCTTCTTAAATTAGTACTTTCATGACGGTTGAGTGAGAGAATTCCACCTCGTGCTCTTACGTAGGCGAAATCCCTCTCAACTTAAACACTTTACCTGATATTTGCATCTCAGGACAACTCTGTAGCGTTGCCGCTAATTGTGACAAAGCCACTGCGCGTGTTTCTGTTTCCGTTTCATGAATCGGCAGGTTTTTTTAATCACTGGGAGATTAAAAGGAGGATTGAGTGGAGTTCATGCTCTTTCCGTGGCCTGTTGTAATGGCCATAAATATATCTAGATTTCAGCAACTGGAATGGTTGTTTTCAAGGGTTGTTTTTTTTAAAAAAAAAATAGTGGTTGTGATACTAGCACGTGTGCCTCTCATCGAGACAGATCGGTTTTAGCAAATGGATTTTCTTTCCTACATTAAAATGACTCATTTGTTCCAGATCTGTGGGAACTGTTGACAGAGATTTTAGCACTCTGAGGCAGCTCAGAACTCACTCGGCTTTGTTTTGTTTTTTTGGCTTTCCCCCCCACACACACACACACCACTTTCATTATCCCACCATCCAAAATGTCCCAGGGCCAACTTCGCAGAAGGAACAAGGCAGTCTTTGGCAGGCGCACACACACGCTCATGACTGGTTAAGTAACGAGAGCCTCTCCCTCTGACTTATTGATCAGGAACTGGGGACTGGAAGGTGCAAAGCAGCTCCATCTCTGTGAGGGACTCACGTTAGCATTGACTGTGACTTACTAAAAAGCTAATAAGAGTACTGTTTGCTTCGTGACGCTCGCCAAAGGCACTGGGGACTCTATTGGAGCAGTTACAAGAGCAAAGAAAATTAAATACAAAAAAACCCAACAACCCCATTTCCCCAAGCATGAGGAACACAGTCAGGGGAGCACTACATTGTAAGGAATTCTCCAGAGTGGCCTGAGTCAGAGTCATCATGGCAGGAGAAGACACAGAATATCAAGTGGGCTGGGTAGGGTTGCCGGCTCTGGGTTCAGAATGCCTGTAGATTTGGGCGGTGGAGCCTGGGGAGGGTGGCATTTGGAGAGGGGAGGGACATCTGCGGGGTATAATGCCTTAGATCCCACCCTTCAAAGCAGCCATTATCTCCGGGGAAATGGATCTCTGTAGCCAGGAGAGCCGTCATAATTCCTGAAGATCTTCGGGCCCCATCTGGAGGCTGGCAGCCCTACTGCTGGACCTAGTTTCCCCATGTTGAAAGAGTTGCCTGGAAGTATCTCTACCGGAATAGGCCCAGCTGTAGCTGCAATGGCTGAACACTTTGAGAGAGCTGCTTAGCTAAAAGAGGGGAGCATTCGTCATTCCCTTTAAAACCAACGGAAGGGGCCCAGCATCTCCCAGTTTGGGGAGTCAGGTGGGACCTCAGCGGCTGAGAAAGCTTTTGGTTAGGGATGAGGCCTGGCGGAATATCTCTGCCTTACAGGCCCTGCGGAATTGCATGAGGCCTGCAGGGCCCTGATGGTGTTCAATGGAGAGTTCCACCAGGTTGGGGCCAGGACCAAGAAGGCCCTGGCCCTGTTCGAAGACAGCCAGATGTCTTTGGGGCCAGGGGTCACCAGCAGATTGCTGTCCAAGAAGCATAATGCTCTCCCAGGGACATACCAGAGCAGCTCATCCCACAGATACGTTGGTCCCTGACTGCTCAAGGCCTTAAAGGTCAACACCAAAATCTTGAACTTGACTCGGTACTCCACTGGTAGACAGTGCAGCTGGTGCAATGCAGGTTGTATATAAGCCATCTGTGACATTCCCGTCAGGACTCGTGCCACCGCATTCTGGATCAGCTGGAGCTACCGGGTCAGTTTCAAGGACAGGCCAGCATAGAGAAAATTACAGGAATAAGACAGAGAATAGCAATACTGGCAGACGACACCAAATTATTCAAGATGGTTATTTCCCAAGCTTACAGATCCTAAGCTCCAACAGGATCTCCTTGAACAGCATATGTGGACAACAAAACAGCAAACTGGACAATAAGAGCTGTGTGATACACATAGAAACTAATGGTGTGTGGGGTTGTCACTATCCAAGTAGAGAGATATTGTGGGCTGGGCTCTCATCAGACTGCTCACTGAAGACTTCAGTTCAGTGTGTCATGGAGGTAGGTAAAAAGCAAATTCAGCGGTGGGGTTACTAGGAAGGAGACTGAAAAATAAAACTGTAATGCTGTTGTGTAAATCTGTAGTTTGGTGTAGTGGTTAAGTGTGCAGACTCTAATCTGGGAGAACCAGGTTTGATTTCCCACTCCTCCACTTGCAGCTGCTGGATGACCTTGGGCAAGCCATAGTTCTGTCAGAGGTGTTCTTGAAAAGAGCAGTTTCTGTCAAGAGCTCTTTCAGCCCCACCGACCTCACAGGGTGTCTCTTGTGGGGAGGGGGACAGAAAGGAGTCTGTAAGCTGCTCTGAGACTCTGAGTGAAGGGTGGGGTATAAATCCAATCTCTTCTTCTTCTAGTGCAGCAACCTTTAGAATGCAACTTTCTGTGAAAAGGAATGCTCCATCTCCTAGATCATTTAATTGCTCATTGCTGAAACTTTTGTGGCTCAGATGATAAAGGTAAAGCTCAGGCCTTTTAGTTCAGGGGGAAAAGACAAGGAAGGATGCACCAGTGTGGAGCAAGTGGACAGACTAGAATTCAGTCGATCTCAAGAGATAGATCTGTAGTGGTTTCAGGACAAATGAACAGAAGTACTCTTCTATGCAATGCAGAATCAATGTATGGATTGCGCTACCCAATGCCATTAGCTTAGATTAGACAGATTCATGGAGGATAGACCTCTCAGTAGCTAGCTAAATGGAGCTCCTTTGTTCACCAGGCATGATAACATCAATGTTTATAAGAACCTAAGTGTTGTCTTGCTCGTTTCAACCAAGGTCCATTTCATCCAGCATTCTGTCTGCAAGAGTAGCCAACCAGATGCCACTGGAAACTCATAAACAGAACGCACAAGCAAGAGGAAATGGTCTTTGCTAACATGTAGGGTGGCCAGTTCTGGATTGGAAAACACCTGGAGATTTTGGAGGTGGAGCTTGGGGAGGGTGGGGTTTGGGTCCACCCTCCAAAGCAGACATTTCCCCCAAGGGAACTGATCTTGATCATCTGAAGATCCATTGTAATAGCGGGAGATCTTCAGGTGCCACCCGGAGGTTGGCAACTGTACCATCATGTTCTGCTGATGGGATTCCAAGGCTATCTGACCAGCCGCTGGACTAGATGGGCATTGATCTGATCTGTTCCTCCAAAGGAATTCTTATTCTGGCAGCCATATGAGAGCTCAGGTGATGTAGAGGTTAAGATGTTAGACTAGGAAGACCTAGGTTCAATTCTGCCCTGAAGCTTGCTGGGGCACTTTGGGGCACAACCTACCTCATAGGGTTGTTGTGATAGTAAAATGAGGAAGAGAGGAGCAGATGCCCTGCTCTGAGCTCCTTTGAGGAAGGCTGGGGTAAAATGCTATAGATGTAGATGTTCTGATGAACAATGATATCATAATGCCATCTTTACGCCTACCTTCAGTTGCGTAAAAAGGAGTGCTTTTGTTTCATCAGGCTGAAAAGTGTGATGTGAACAAACTGTAAAATACTGTTGTTGTTGTTGTTGTTGTTGTTCAGTTCCGCAGTTAAGTCCGACTCTTGGCAACCCCATGGACCACATCACTCCAGGCCCTCCTGTCCTCCGGAGTTTGCTGAACTTCATGTTTGTTGTATACTGTTGCATACTGTTAGAACTGCAATATAATTGCATGCGCTTTGGTTAAACGCCGATGACAAATACGAAAGCTGACAGAGTTGTGGACATTTCCGTGATTGCCACCTGCAGTGGCTTTATAGTGTCCATCATCTATTGTTAGGTTTGCTAACCAACCTGAAAAAAACAAACAAATGCCCTGTCCATTTAATCAAGGCTTAATAGGATGTTATTTACCAGGTGATGTTGTTTACTTCCATGCCATGAAAGGGACAGGTCATTTTTTCCTTCCAGGTCTATTGGCAACCCTGTTATCACCTCCACCCTGCTGCCCCCAAAAATGGGAAAGTTGATTTCTTTTATTAGATTTGTTTCTATTTGTATTAGTAGTGTGCAAGTGTTGGAGTTATACAGAACATGTCCTGAGACAGATTATCAAACGGGAAATGGGCAAGACTAATGAGCAAAATGTGACCTTTAGGGTTCAAACAGACAAAATTAGTAACCAGGAAGGGAATTACAGTCTGTTGTCTAAATACCTAAATGGAATAAATATATTCATACACAGAGAATTTAGAGGGGGAAATTCATTTTTACCCAAAGGCTCACAGTCTGAAAATAGGCAAGGCCCCGGAGGGAAATGAGCAGGGATGACAGAAAAGGAGCTTGGGGTATAGAAAGCAAAGGATAATGTCCCCTGACACTTGATGTAATCCAGGTTGTAGGTTCCCCCTTCTGGGAATGGTGATGTTAAAAAGTGGAAGGATTTGGTGGCTGACTGCTGAAGACAGATGCTAGTCAGAGGGACCAGCCCTCCAGTCATTCAGCAGACTCCCCTAACCTTTAGTAGCTGATGTCATTCTTGGCTAAAGAGAACATGTTGGAGGAGACAGGTACTTAAGAGCACTTTCCTGAGAGTAAGCCCTACTGAATAATATCAGATTTACTTCTGAATAGACCTATTTAGGATTGCTCCCGCAGAATTGCCTGGGAGTCAGTGTCACTGAATAAAATGGAACTTGGCTCTGAGTGGGACCTGCTTAGGCAGAGTCATAAGCTCCTCCTGAAAATCATTTTGGAAGATGCGGTAGATGTGCTGAAAACCCGCCTGCTTGTGATACTTGGGACTCAGAATGTATTCTCTTCCACTGTCTTCAAATTGCCTAAAGATGCTGGAATACTCTGTGTGTGAGAGAAACCTTTCCCTGTAGCATGTGACTTGGCTCACCTGAAGGAGTCCTGGGGGGCTTTTTGGCCTACAGCCTACAATTGTTTGGATGGGGATATTGCTCAGAGCAGCTGCTTTGCATGTGGAAGTGCAGTTATAGGACCAGGTGGGGGGTGATGCGGAAGACTTCTATTAGAGTCTCTGGAAATACGTTGACAGTCAGAGTAGACAGTTATGACCTTGACAGCCCAATGCTCTGTCTCGGTATATGGCTGCTTCATATGATCACAGGGATTATGCATATTTATCTCTGAGTCAGTTAGAGAATATCTGCTCCTGCTTTTTGACACGCAGTCGAACTAGCTGGCCTCTTAGTCCGATCCAGATATAGGCCTATTACGTTTTCATACCACCCTTCTCCAAGGAGCTCACAGTACTGTACTTGGCTTTCTTCTCCTCTATTTTGGCCTCAGGCAACCTTATAAAGGTAGGTTATGCCTGAAAGAGAGAGGATGGGACAAGGTGAGCTTCCTGGCCAAATGTGGATTTGAACCTGGGTCTCCATTGGCCCAGGGCCAGCTTCTGCCACTGTGTGAACACCCATGTCCTTTGACTCCATAAACCCAAGGAGCTCTGCTGTATCTCTGCA